>NW_026067969.1:4116678-4155849 GCF_014885135.2 Alexandromys fortis | reverse complement strand
ATCAAAAAGAGAGAACCAGGCCATGTCAGGGAATGCTTTGAAAATGTCCTAATTATGACCTGATAAGCTTTTTGCATAAGGCAGGCAGTGATGGCGCACACCTTTAATCCCAGCACTCCGGAGGCAGAGTTGGGTGGATCACTATGAGTTTGAGGCCAGCCTGGTCTACAGAGCTAGTTCCAGGACAGCCAGGGCTGTTAAACAGAGAAACCATGTCTCAAAAAGCAGAAATCAAAACAGAAACAAAAATCATTTTTTGAGACACAGTTCTCAATGACCGCTGCCTGGTAACATGTACCATCTAAAGAATATTCGAGATGTTTCCCTAAATCTCTTTTCACAAAGAATAATCAATGGGCTAGATGGGACTGTCTCCTGTCTGTGGCCCCTAGTGTCCTGTGCTTCCCTGGGGAATCTGTGTGACCTCTGGCTGTGGCTGCATGGCTGGGCCTCTCAGCAGAAAGGCCTTGGTTGAAACATCCCTTTTCTCTACACTTCGAACCTTGAACTTGCAGTTTCAATTGGGGCTTCCTGTGGCCACGTTTGTTTTCTTTATGAGGGAAATGTAATCTCTCCAGTCCTGACTGCAAGAGCATGCAAATCAGCTAACAGTGCTGTTTTGTGGAGTTCTCTGTGTATGCAAAACCTCCCGGAATACATCAGTCATCCCCAAGTGGGAGGAGGCCAAGGGACAGAGCAGGAAAGAGAAAGTGGGGGCTGTGGAATGGAGCTATCTGTTCAAATGGGGTGAAAGATACCAGGCTGGCCTGGATACGCAGAGGCCCCCATTGGTCTCTATGTCTCTTTTGCTGCCACCAGATGGCAGCACATGCTGGCCCTGGTACTTGTTATTCAATCTGTACTTGGATTTGACCAGACACAGGGTCCCAGGCCCCCAAACTCACTGCCATACTTTCTCTGTTCTTCTACTCTGCCTATCTATGGTTGAGTCTGGATAAACTCCAATTTTGTTTTGTTTTGCCTTTTCAAATGAACCCAGCGGGAGAAGGGGCCTTGTTGGTTAAGTGTGGTGTGGTGGCTCAGCAGCATCCAAGGGTTTTGAAGCAGGGACGCCATTCTATACCCCAGCACAAATGCGTAATGCTGAACTTGAGGGAGACAGGAAAGGAGGAGGAAAAGGAAGGAGAGAGAGAGGAGAAAAAAGGAGAGAGAAGGAGGAGAGGACGCAAAGGGGGTAAAGAAAAGGGGGAAGATGTGGAAAGGAAAAAGGGAAGAGAGAGAATGAAGGGAGAGAAACAAAACCTGAAGAAAGTGATGCCCCCCCCGGACCCCCAAATTCAGGGACTGTATGTGAATGCTTTATGCTTTAAATTTTAATAAGTTAGCCACTCTTTTTTCACCCAAATGCTACTCAAAGTTTCTGGAGAAATTTCCAGTGGGCTAGAAGCTCCTGTGAGGTTTTGATAAGCAAATACGGCTGCACTCGCGCGCCCCATTGGCTGACGCTGCAGCCGCCAGATTTTGACACAAATAATCAGATTGAAAATCAGGGAGGGGAACAGAAGAGGAAAAAAAAGAGAGAGTGCGAAAAGGAGAAGTGTCTGTTTGTGCAGAGACTCATAAAGTTGACCGAGCTGAGAGCAGTCCCCAGGGACCGTGCGGAGGTTCCCGGCTCTCACTCAGGATCTTCGGGCAGAACTCACAAAAGGGACAGCTCCTTGCAGGTGAGTGCTGCCAGACCCTGTGACGGCCCAAACTCTTCTGAAAAGTTCCTGCCCTGGGATCCCAAGGCAGATTGGCTACTTCTCTTTACAGTCAGAGGGGGAATACTGTGGTATTCTCTCTTCTGGATGCTCTGCCCATCAGCAGGGGAGAGGAGGAGGAAGGAGCGTGGGCCAGTCTGGGGCCACTGGCCATGCCAGTGGAGGGATCATGCCTTCCTCATGGTAGGCAGCTGGGTTTCACCCTGAATCATCTTCCTCCTCCTCCTCTCTCTCTCTCTCTCTCTCTCTCTCTCTCTCTCTCTCTCTCTCTCTCTCTCTCTCTCTCACACACACACACACACACACACACACACACACACACACACAGAGTTCTTCTAGGGTTGTGGGCAGAATGCAACACAGTCAGAGGTGCCCAAATTAGCGTCTCCCTGTGGGCAGAGCTTCCCTGTGCCGGGAACTCAGAAGGAATTTGTAGCCCACTCTCCCACAGCCCCTGATGACCTTTTCAAAAGTTTCTGGAATCACTGAGGACCCAAATGCCCTCTCCTTTGGAACCCACCGAAGGAAGGCAACAAGTTGAGCCTGCCCCAGCCTCCGGGAACAACAGGATTGTGGGTGGGAAGCACTGTCAGGGGCTCTGGGCTCTCTTTGAGCATGCACGGTTCTGTCTACCTATTTTTAGAGGAAAAGGTAAGCTTGCCTTCGTGGGCTTCTTAGGAAATAGGGTTCATTGCAGAGATGCCTCCTAGATGCTATTGGTCTGTGGCTGGGTCTTGAGAAAGCCAGCATCTTTAGGAGACCACTATCGGCAAGCTCCAATCACCTCTGGCTATGGATATGGGAGCCACTGGGTGCTGGCGGAACTGTGCCTTTCCATCCTCCTGTGTCCTCCCAAGCCCTGGCTCGTCCTCCCTCAGGAGAGGTGTAACATTTCAATTAAGGGGTCAATATGTGTGTGGGGGGGGGAGTCCGGCAGTTCTGCATCATTCAGGTTTGACTGATGGAATCACTTCAGTGGTGGTCACCATTCCCAACGCTTCAGGAAAGGGGGTGCGGTGAGGGTCCCACTAGAGGTTCTGGGACTGGCTAGCTCGAGGTCTCCCTTCCCTGGGACACGACATTGGCTCCCTGGCAGAAATAGCAGAAGGCTCCTCAGTCTGGAGGTGTTTGTTTTGACTCCTTTCCCACGGCAATCCCAGACACAGACACTGCTCGGCTCTTGGTGCAGATAATGTTGCATTTGCTCGACTTTGTTTCCATTGTGGTAATATATGTACATGAAATTGACCATCTTTTGTTTTTGATTTGTGTGGTGCGCCCACGCGTGGAATTCAGGGTCTGTCACAGAAGTACACTCCCAGGTCCCCTGCCCCTTCTTCTTTCTTTGTTTGCTGTGTAGTTAAAAAAAAAAAACAAAACCCTAAGCTTCTGATCCTGCCTCCACTTCCCCACACTCTGAGCTACATCCCAAACTCTTTTCCTTCATTTTTCTTTTATGTTTCCTTTCTTTTATTAGCTTAAAATTATTATCATTAACTAGGTACGGTGGCACATGCCTTTAATCCTAGCACTTGGGAGGCGTAGGCAGGTAGATCTCTGTGAGTTCAAGGCCAGCCTGGTATACAAGGGAGTTCAGAACTGCCAGAGCCACATAGGGAGACCCTGTCTCTCAAAAGAACAGCAAAAAAATTATTATTACTATTATTATTAGTGTTATTATTAGTGTTTGTTTGAGTGTGAGAGAGATATGGGGCGCCCATACCACAGCGCACATGTGGAGGTCAGAGAACAGCTTTATGGAACGCATTCTCTCTCTCTCTTTTGTTGTTGTTGTTTTTTGAAACATGGTTTCTCTGAAGCTTTGAGGCCTGTCCTGAACTCCCTCTGTAAACCAGACTCACCTTGAACTCACAGAGATTTGCCTGTCTCTGCTGGGATTAAAGGCATGCACCACCACCACCTGCCCCATTCTTTCTACCACATGGGTTCTAGGGATTGAATGCAGGTCATCGGCCTTCCATGGCAAGTGCTTTACCCACCGAGATGTCTCACTGACCCACTTGCTTTTCCTGGAGACAGTGTCTCCCATGTTTGCCCAGGCTGGCCTGGCACTCCCAGGCTCACACAATCCTCCTGATTCCCTCCCAAGTATCCAGGACATCAGGGGCTTGCCCCTGTGCCTGGCTCTTCTTATGAATTTTTCCTTAGCTGTCAGGTGGATTCACCTGTTAACCAGCCCCAGCATCCATCCCATTCCTTTTGTGAAACTGAAACTCCATACCTATTAACCAATAACTATTCCCCCTGCTAACCTCAAATCTACTCCAGTCTCGGCGAATTTGCCTATTCTGAGCAAACTATATAACACTTGTCCTTCTGTGGCTGGCTTATCTTGCCTCCTACGTTCTCAGGGTTCGTCATGCCATGCACGCCAGAGTTTCCTTCGGTTGGTAGACCGAATCGTACTGCGTGCTTTGGCCTGGCTGCACCTTGCTGATCCATCCTGCCTGGATGGAACCTGCACCTGTCAGCTCTTGCCGATGGAGTTGCTATCAGTGTGGATGCAGTGTCTGAGCTCTGTGTTCAGTGCATGGCTGGAAGTCACTTGCTCACTTTATGTGTTTATTTGGTGGTGCTGGGGATTGCACAGTAACTCACTGGCTTTAGGCTCCTTAAGGTGATCCAGGCTCCTGGTCCATGACTCTGGGAGATGGCTTTGTTTGTTTGTTCCTTCCTTCCCTTCTGCCCTTATACATAAGGAAGTCCAAAGGGTCCCCTGTAGCTGACCCTGAGAATCAACTCAGTCTTGCCCAACCCTCCTGAAAAGGGAACCCAAGTGGCCAGTGTCTCAGGCAAGGTAGCTCAGTCCCTAGCTAGAGGCCGACAGATTGTACGTGGGATTTTTAGAGTAAAGGGGAAGTTTAGAAATCTCTTAGCCCAACCGTCTCTTCTGAAAGATAGGAAAACCAAACCCAGGTTAGCGGCTCACGCGGTCACAGAATCAGACTCGTCCCCACCTGCTGTACAAGGTGTCACAGGTCAGGACAATCAAATCCCCATGAGCCCACTATACCCATAACCTGGGAGTGTCGGATGCTGTGTCCCTTGAGGCAGTCCCAGCTGAGGTTCTGACTCGGAGTCAATGGACCCGCTGCCCTAGAGTCTGGGGTAGAAGGTTTATGAAGCATGCTAACAGGGGCCTCTTTCCGGATACCAGATACCATCATCGCCTCTGTTTTATGAAGAAATCCGAGTGTCTTTCACAATCTCTGCCCTGAGCTCGCTCTTAGAATGGTGTATGTGAATCAAAACTGAGTGGTTGTTAATTAACTACACCATAGGTAATCGGTTCCTGTTTTCTTTCTTTCTTTTTTAAACTCACTTAACAAGGGTGAGAAGGAAATTCTCTGGGTACACTTGGCTCCCACTGCAGGCTTGGGGGTCCAACTAAGTGCTGTATGTCCATTTGCCAGGTTAGGGGAGAGAATGCCCTGGAAGGGAAAGAATAAGGGCTAGGGCAACCCAGTGGGAGGAAGCCCCAAAACAGGACCTCTTGCTTGCCAAGTGAGTATAAGGCACCCAGTAAGTGCTTAGGATGTTGGAGGTCATGGTCCTGTGTTGCCCTGGGTTTTGGTTGGTTTACCTCGGGTCACCCTTAACTCTTGTCCACAAGCAAAACTAACTTTAAGGAAATCCGTTCTTATCTGTCTTCCATCTGAAGCTGGTCTGGACCCTGGGGGGTCAGGGGAATATGGCTTTTTGTTCTAGCTCCCACTTTCTTTTGGCGCTGTCGTCTATACCACTGGCTATTGTGAGGATCACACATGGTATTGGGGGGAAGGATGGTGGGCCAGGAGTCAAATCCAAACAGGACAGTAGCCCTAGGTTTGGCTCTGCCCTGACCTTGGAGGAGCCAGCATCCTCTCTAAGTCTTGAGATTCCCCACCTGCCACCCGAGGACACTTCCTACTTCCCTCTTGCCAGTGACACGGAGCTGGGCTGAGACCATGGCTTCTTTTCCTCCTTGGTGCAGCAGCTGAGTGTCTCAGTGAGGACCTGGTATGAAAGGCCTGGTACAACCTGTGGCACACAGACCACACTGAGTAACTGCTGTCTCCTTGCTGTGAGTAGGAGGTCCTGAGGCCAGATGGAGACCTCCTGCCTGGCCTTGTTCTGCCTGGAGCAGGCTCGAACGCAGCTTCTGTTCTGTGAGAGACAATGGAATAGGGCTTTGCTGAAGGTGCTTAGGCAGGCTAAGGCAGACCCTGGTTACCATCAACTGTTTATCCCTTTGCCCTATCTTGACTATTTTAGGGCGCATCTTGGTTTTAGTTGATTTCCTAAGAAAATAATGTATGTAAAAGAAAATCGATCAGCTTTTGATAGATTGTGCCTCTCGAGGTCTTCCCAGAACAAAGATGGAGGAGAACCCAGCCCCCCCCCCGACACCTCCCACCCACCTTCAAGTGAAGAGCTGGAAAGATTCAGAAGGGGGAGGAAAGGAGAACCCAGGAGGGGAAGGGGGCAGGGGAGGAAGGCTGTCCCTGGAAGATAAGGTTGTGGCTGATGTGTGTACCAGAAAAAGCAGCCACCCCTCCAAATCCTTTGTTTAGAGCCCTGAGAATCTCTCAGTGGAATGGACCCAAGAGTCTAAGTCCCATCCTTCGTTTTAGAGTTCAGAGAATGGAGGGCCTTGAACTTGTGCCAGCTCTCTGGTCCATCCTTAGAGTACACCTGCTGGGCTGAGCCAAGCTTCCCTCCAGGCCCCTTCAGCTCCTGCTCAGTGAGTGGAGATGCCACGTGATGACTCAGCCTAGGTGCCCGCCAGTGCACCTTGCACACTCAAGGCCTTTTCTCGCTCCCAGCAATGCCTGGCATTGAACTAGTTCCCCCTATTAGCTGATCTGGGCCACAGCAGAGAAGGCTGGACCTGCCTGGCTACCAACCACTGATACTCCCCAGCGGGGCTCTAGGCCAGGGGGGAAGCAGACTTGAGGTTCACCCCCTGGGACAGGAGTAACTTGAAACTAAGCTCCAAGCTGTTCTTCCTAATCTTGCCTCCCACCCCGGTCTGAGCTGAAGTCTTATCACCTAGCCTGCACTGTTGTCCAGTCGCGGGCCAAATCCTTTTCCCGCCATTGCTGGGCGTATCACAGATGCAGCCTTCAGTGGGTGGCTGATCCTGGGTGGGGGTGGGACTCCTCCCAGGCTCTCGATTTTCAGCTTGAACAGTCTGGAGTACAGGAAAGATGGAGGACTCCGAAGGGGGCTCTCTGTCTCCCAGGGCTGTGAAAGCACTGCGCAGGCTAGGGCAGAGATACAGTTCATCTGTGGGAGGGCGACCATAAAGGACCCAGCAGGAGCTTCTGACCTGAGCCAGTCCTTTGGCTCATTTGATCCTCAAACTCTCCCCTAAACCCGACTAGGAAGTTAACCCGACTAGGAAGTTAAGTGATGATACCCAGTGCTTGAATTGTTGGACACTCACCTCTTTATCTGCACCCGTGAGAAAACAGCAAACCTCCAGGTGTAGCGGATGGGTCACTTTAGGCCTTTTCCCATGATTCACAGACAGAAATCCCCTCCCTTTCTGGAGAGTAGAATATAGGCTGAAGGTGTGACCGCAGCCGCTCTCAGCCTGCCGGGCAATAAAGGTTTATAGTTAAGGTTCCCCTTGTCTCAGTTGCTCTAAGTTCCTCTGTAAGTATTCCCTCCTCAACCCCTGCCAAAAGCAGGACTGAAAACCTGGGGTCCTCACCAGCATTCCAGCTGGATAGCACACCTTAAGTAAAGGAAATTAGCCCAGAGAAGTTAAGTAGACGAATTGAACAACAGGCAAACTGAGGGTCTCTCCCTATGAGTTTCTTTAGGTGGGGAATGTGGGGGGGGTTGTTTTTGAGACAGGGTCTCACTATGTGGTCTTGGCTGGTCTGCAACCACTCTATAGACCAGACTGGTTTTGAACTGGGGGAGCTCCAACTACCTCTGCCTCCTGAGTGCCGAGACTAAAGGCATGCACTACCACACCTGGCTTCTCCTTGAGCCTTTTCATGTAAAAATCTAAGCTCAGATTGGGTGATCTCTCAAAGTGTGTCCAACTGCAACTCAAGAACAGCTTTTCTTGTTCGTTTTAGACATGGCTTCCTATCACCCGGGATGGCTCTGAGCTCGCTTTATACCTGAGGGTGACTTTGAACTACTGATCCTCCTGCCTCCACTTCCCCAAAGCTGGGATTATAAGCGTGCACCATCATACCCGGTTTTACGCAGGGATTGAAACCATTGCTTCGTGCGTGCACTCTACCAACTGAGCTGCACCCCCAGCCCTGCGAGTATAACTTCCAGAACTGGGGTCCAGTGTGTCTGCTTCAGAGACCCCAGCTCCATCCTCTCTTCCCCTTCCCAGTACAGTCCAGGCTGACTCTAATTGCTAAGCATGAGTATATTTTGCCTGTGACTAATTCACAGTTCTGGGGAGCCAGATGATCAAAGTCAAAGTATCAGTAAGTTTGGTTCCTTCTGTAAGTTCCAAGAAAACCACTTCTTGGGTCTCTCCCAGCTCTTGGAAGCAGTCAGTTGTCCTTAGCATCCCTCAATCCTGTTTCTGATACACACGCAGTTCTCCCTGCACCCAGGTTTCCCTCTTCTTATAGGGTCATTGGTCATTTAGGGTGCAAGGCCTATCTCCAGTCACACCTTAACTTGATGTGGCATTCACGGGTGCCAGGGGCATGTGAACTTTTGGGGAAATTATACAACCCAGGGCAGGGTAGGGTGTCTTTGATATCTGGAGGAGACTCCAAAATCCAAAGGAATGGTGCTGGTCACTCTTAGCCACTCCCACCCTCTTCCTCCTTGCAGGTGTGGCCCACACTCTGAAAAATGCCACGGTCCTTTCTAGTGAAGAGTAAGAAGGCGCACACCTACCACCAGCCCCGTGCACAGGACGATGACCTGGTCTGGCCTCCTGTTGTAATTCCTGGTGAGTCTGAGCTCAGGCTAGACCCCACCCCGTGCCCACTTGGCTCTCTGGATGCTGCTGCTGCTTGACCGACTACTGAATGAATGAATGAATGAATGAATGATTGAGTGGATGAAATGCTCATCTCCTCTAGTATTTGGGTTCTGGGAGCATCAAGCTTGGAGCCAGTTAGGGACACGTGAATCCAACTGAGATCTGAGGTCAGGTGCTCTGGGTTTCCTTACCTCTCCCCATGCCAGGCGGAGGATCTGGTGTGAGCAGCGGTAGGTGTGTGCCCCTGCTCTCCCTCTCTCTGGAAACATGGTGCCTCTTGCTCCTGCAGACATTCCGGAACTGTAGGTGGTGACTCTTGGGTCTTGTTTCCCCACAGTGGTGAAAGAGCATATCCTGAGTAGCAGCCCTGTCCTGGGCACACTACTCCCAAATCAGACCCTGGACTGGAACACAGTCAAACAGGAGCGGGAGATGCTGCTGGACCAGAGCCTGCCCAAGATGGCCTCAGCCCCAGGTACCCAGCTGGGGGTCCCCACTGTCTCCTGTGAGTGCCAGAGAGGAAAGAAATTGGCCTCTGTGGTAGGACTTCTTGCGGTCATGAAGCTGGGAAGGGCCGGAGAGGTCACTGGATGCTGCCTGGGCTCTCCGCTTCTGCTGTACACTTCTGGTCAGACACTTGCTCCAGATGAGGGCTTTTGAGCTGTGGGTGCGAGGCAGAGGTCTATAGGGTGGTGGCCAGGTGGTGGCCTAGGGTGCAGGGGCTGAAACTGCAGTGAAGACTTACAGCAACGGTACATATTGGGGGTGCACACTGGAACCCTCAATGGGAGGTCACCAGGGCAGATGGAGCACCGGGCCACCTTATTTCAAAATTAATTGCCTGAACCAAGTGGTGGTGGCGCACACCTTCAATCCCAGCAGCACTCTGGTGGTCAGAGACATGGCATGGCAGTTAGGAACGCCTGCTGCCCTTCCAGGACCCGAGCATCACAAGGCAGCTTATGGCTGCCTGTAGCTCCAGTTAGGTGCCCTGCACCCTCTTCTAGCCTCTGAGGGCACCAACACACACGGTGCACACTTACATAAATAGAAAGTTAAAAGCGAATCCTTACAATAAATCACCCACATGTGTCTTTACACAGAGGGGCCTTTGGCATCCCAACCCCAGGATGGAGAGTCGCCGGTCTCTGAGTCACCCCCTTTCTACAAGCCCAGCTTCTCTTGGGATACCCTGGCCTCCTCCTACAACCACAGCTACCAACAGACCCCTTCTACCATGCAGTCGGCTTTTCTAGAGCGCTCCGTGAGGCTCTATGGCAGCCCTCTCGTGCCCAGCACCGAGTCCCCCTTGGACTTCAGCCTCCGCTACTCTCCGGGCATGGACACTTACCACTGTGTCAAGTGCAACAAGGTGAGTGGCGTGAGGGCTGGAGGGGCCTTCTGGAGCCCTCCTACAGCTTCCGCTGTATAGACAGGGGGCGTCACAGAGAGGTAAAAGGACTCCCTGGGACACACAACGGAAGAACAGCAGGACCACCAATTGATGCACAATTAATAAAAACTCACAGAAAGAACTTGGGGTGCAACCTGAAGGTCAGAAAAGCAAAACAGCCAGCCACTGGCTCTTACCTTTAACTCAGTCCAAAATGGCAATCCCACCTCCAAGAATCTCAGAATGAGACTGAGTCTGAGAGATGTCTCCTTCCGCTTTATAATCATCTCTAGAGCTGGGATTAAAGGCATGCACCACTGGGATTAAAGGCATGCACTGCCCAGTTTCTATGACAACTAGTGCGGCTACTGGGATTAAGGGTGTGTGTTACCACTGCCTGGTCCTCAGGGCTGATCATTGGGGCTGTTTTACCCTCTGATCTTCAGGCAAGCTTTATTTATTAAAATACAATTGAAACGCCACTACAACCAGTGCAGTTCTGGTTCCTGCCCCATCCTGCTCAGGAGCTGGGCCCGTGGCCTGCCTCCTTCCAGAGGCCTGACCCTCCGTTCTGTCCCAGGTCTTCTCCACCCCTCATGGGCTAGAAGTGCACGTCCGCCGCTCTCACAGTGGAACCCGGCCCTTTGCCTGTGACATCTGTGGCAAAACCTTTGGCCACGCCGTGAGCTTAGAGCAGCACACGCATGTCCATTCCCAGGTGAGCAGCTGGAAAAGGCTGAAGGTGACACAAATTGGGCGGGGAGCAGGGACAACTCACTACTTGCGTCCCTGGGTCTGAGTCTCCTAACATACTGGGTCTCTGATGGGCTGAACTGGTTTCACATCTGGTCAGAAGAAGCTCTGGGGATTTGGGGATGGGGGCCTAGAGTATGTCTGTGAGACCAGGAAAGCATCCTATGTGCTGGGTGGCCCTGAAGGCATCCTCAGTTCTCAGAATGTTAGAGTTAGGTTTAAATGCATAGCTTACCCCACTTGTTTCTGTCAGTTGGGACCCAACCTTGGGACCCACCCCTTTCCAGAGTGGAACATGTATCTCTCCAGCTCTCTACCCGATTCCAGGGAGGTCATATAAGCCAGATGGAAGTGGATTACCAATGCCTGGGTAGATGGTAATGGTGGGAAATGACCCCAGGAGCTTCTATCTCAGCAACAAACTGGGAGCTGGCCCGGTCTTCAACTTCCCAACCTCCCACAGCCCATCCAGGCTACTGCTAGAACTGCCCCAATACCCACAAATGAAGAAATCTACCAACACCAAGCTAATTGGCTCACCCCAAATCATAGGGCTGCTAGGCTGGAAGGGGTGTCTAGCATACAGGAGGTCCAACACCAAATGAACCAGGAATGGTTGTGTACAGAACAGCAACTCAGGAGGTGGAGGCAGGAGGACCAGAAGTTCAAGGTCATTATTACCTACATAGCAAGTTCAAGGTCAAGCTGGGCTAGTGAGCGTGTCTTAACTAAACTGACTCAGCACGTCACTGTCCCAGCCAAGAGGAACTCTTTCTGGGTTACTGGTGAAATCCTGAAATATTTAGATGAGTGGTTTCATCTGTCAGTCAGCTAACATACCTTGAGGCTTATTTTGAGAAGTATACCGTGAAAGGCACAAGGAACTATCTCATAAGAAGCCAGTCAGGCCCCAGCTTCAGTCTAAGCCAGGGAAGGATAAACAGGCTCCTCTAGACCCTGCCCTTGAGGCCACCCCAACGGAGTGTCCTCTTTCTCAGGGTGTCCCTGCCGGGTCCAGTCCTGCGCCCAGCTTGGCTGTCCCGGGCCTTGAGGCCCCACCTGCACCTGACCCCCCAGGGCCTCGTTTCCTCCGGCAGGAGCGTAGCTTCGAGTGCCAGATGTGTGGCAAAGCCTTCAAGCGCTCGTCCACCCTGTCTACCCACCTGCTCATCCACTCGGACACGCGGCCCTACCCCTGCCAGTTCTGTGGGAAGCGCTTCCACCAGAAGTCGGACATGAAGAAGCACACCTACATCCACACAGGTGAGTGCCCCCAAACCAAGCCATAGGATCTCCTCCCTGGACTCTGGGTATAGCATCATTTGCCAGGAGGTCCACTTGATGGGGCCTTGAAGGGCTGGACAATCACTCAATGTAAAGAAACACTAGAGAGATAGCCAAGTCAGCATGGACCTGCAGCAGAATGCGGACAGAATGTGGATTTTCATCCACCCACTCACACAGCCGCTCGCAGTCTGTCTCCTGTCTTCATTATAACCCAGTGCTTGTTTGGGCCAGTCCCTGTACAGGCCATGGGGATCTGTTGAGGAACAAGGATGTTCTGCGGCAGCTTGGACCAGCTTAGACTGCAGAGAGAGAGACAGCATCAGTTACTTTTTGTGTTATGTGACCAGGATGCGTGTTGGGAGCGATTTGCGAGAAGGGTTATTTTGACTCACGGTTTGAGGGTACAGTCTGTGGTGGCAGGGAGACACGGCGGCAGGAGCATGACTTCACATTACCTCCACAGTCAGGAAAGAGAAGGAGGAAGGCTGGTGCTCAGCTTGCTTTCTGCCGTCTGTGCAGTCGGTCCAGGACCCCAACCCATGGACCAGTGCCAGCCTCATTTAGGGTGGACCTTCGCTTAACCCAATCTAGAAAATTCCTCACAGACACTCCCAGAAGTGTGTCTCCTGGGTAATTCTAAGTCCCATCAAGTTGACAATTGACCATCAGAGAGTTAATTTTATTTGCTTGTTTGCTTATTGAGACATATTCTCACATGGCCCCCGGCTAGCCTTGAAGTTAATAGGAAGCTGAGGCTGACCTCACCCTCAACCTCAAAATTCCCCTGCCTCTATTTCCAGGGTGCTGGGGTTAGAGTTGTGCACCAGCACACCTGGTCAGGGGTGTATCTATTGTAGCTCTCTACTTTCCTTTCCTTCCTTCCCTTCCCCTTCCTTTCTTCCTTTCTTCCTTTCTTCCTTTCTTCCTTTCTTCCTTTCTTCCTTTCTTCCTTTCTTCCTTCCTTCCTTCCTTCCTTCCTTCCTTCCTTCCTTCCTTCCTTTCTTTCTTTCTTTCTTTCTTTCTTTCTTTCTTTCTTTCTTTCTTTCTTGTTTTCTTTGGAGACAGGGTTTCTCTGTGTAGCCCTGGCTGCCCTGAAACTCCCTCTCTAGACCAGGCTGGCCTTGAATTCAGAGATCCACTTGCCTCTTCCTCACAAGTGCTGGGAACAAGGTGTATGCCACCACCGCCTGGCTATTTTCCACCATTCTCTAAGGTTGGCCATAAAAGAGATATAATAGAGAATGAACGTCTGCAGGGTGGAGGCTGCAGGCCTGGCACTGCCTCCTGACCCCACCCTGTCGTTTGCCCTTTCCCCAGGTGAGAAGCCCCACAAGTGTCAGGTGTGCGGGAAGGCCTTCAGCCAGAGCTCCAACCTCATCACCCACAGCCGCAAGCACACAGGCTTCAAGCCCTTCAGCTGTGAGCTATGCACCAAGGGCTTCCAGCGCAAGGTGGACCTGCGTCGTCACCGTGAGAGCCAGCACAACCTCAAGTGAGACTACCAGCCAGCCTGCTCCAGTGTGTCTCATCTGAAGGCCTCTCTCACAACTCTGACCCTTGTCCCCCATCCTCCCGCCGTCCAGGAGACTGCCCAGGAGGCTTCTTTTGAGATTCGTGGAGTTGCTGGGCGACCTCAAGCAAGCCCCACTCCTTCTTGGGCTGCTATAAGGTGTCAGCTCGTGCCTTTCTGAACTGTAGTCACAGATGTACTCTGGTCTTGTCCCCTGCTGGAGCACAGAAGGCTACAAGACCCTGGTGGCCAAACCCAGGATGGCACAGCCAGACAAAAGCTGGGACCATCAGAGAAACCCTCCTGTCTGCTTCTCTGGGCCTGGTGACTTGGAAGTTTTAAGGATTCTCTTCCTGGCTGCCATAGTCAGAGTTCCCCTTGCCCCAACTGGAGGTTGGTACCCCTCTGCTTTAGCCAGATGTGCTGTCTGCTCACCCTTGCCCCCCAGCCCACTCACCACATTCATCTGGGAGTCAGGCTCCACAGCCACAAGGCTGGGAAATGAGGAGTTGGTGTCAGAAGCCTGTTCCTCTCAACTGATGTAAATAAAAATAAAGATGGGTCTGGCCATTTGTAAAGTGCCTACTAGGGGCCTGGAATGTCTGTCTGAAGACTTTAGGGCCTAGACAAGGAGCTAACAGACCAACTGAGAAGCATCATGGCAGGTGCCCGGGAGGGTGGGGCTAGGGCTGCTACAGGCAGTATCAGTCTCCTGCAGCAGCCATAAGGAATGGGCACAGACCTCTTTAGTGTTGCAAGAGGAGCTTGACAGGAGTGACTAAGTGAAGCTTGAGGCTGCTGCCCGATGAGCTCTGTGACTTCAGGGGGGGCTCTGAACCTCTCTGGTTCAGAGAGAAACGCCTGGCTTCCTTGTAATCACGGCAGTCCTGTCCAGGTGGCAATATTAGCAGGATTCTGTGAAATTACCCAAGGAAAACAGTACACAGGACCCAGTTCTCACAAGCACCACCAAGCCCTCTGCATTCCTATTTAGAGTCCTGCCCCTCCAATAAGGCCACACCAGTGTCACCTTCTCCATGAGTCCCCCCTTGGCTATCCCAGCCAGAGGCTCTCTCCTCTAACGCTAAACTACTTGTGTCTCTCGCCCACGGGCCCAGGAACTGCTCACAGTCCCTTGGTAGAAAGCACAGACACAAGAGTTTCCACACATTTTCTCTACTCCATATGACCCCTACAAGGCTTGTGATATTGTCCCATTTTACAGACGAGACCACTGAAGCTCCGAGAGCCCTGCCTATTGGAGATGAGAGGGTGTTCAGTAAAGAATTTCCATGGGGGCTTGGCTGTAATGGTGGTACAGCGCTTGACTGGAATGTGTGAAGCTTTGGGTTCAATTCCTAATACCAAAAGCCAAAGCAAAGCAAGACAAAGAACCCTCAAAGATTCCATTGTCTTTAAAAGGCTCCTCTGCAAAACACAATTTAAACGTGTGTGTGCGTGTGTGTGTGTGCCTCGAGAGTTGGAGGGCTGTATTTGTTACTTTTCTGTTTCTATGATAAAACACTGTGGTCCTATAGTAGTGGTGCACACCTTTAATCCCAGCACTCAGGAGGCAGAGGCAGGTGGAGCTTTGTGAGTTCAAAGCCAGCCTGGTCTACAGAGCAAGTTCCAGGACAACCAGAGCTACACAGCACGGCCAAGGCTACTTGTGGAAGGAAAGGTTTATTGGGGTTGTATGGTTTCAGAGGGATAAGTCTGTCACAGTGGGAAGCATGGCAGAAGGCAGCAGGCATGGCAGCCGGAGCAGGAAGCTGAGGGCTCACATCTTGAACAGCGAGCATGAAGTAGAGAGAATGATCTCAAAATGACACAAATCTTTAAACTCAAACCCTGCCTTCAGTGACGTGTTTCCTTCAACAAGGCCATACCTTCTTAATCTCCCAAACAATGCCAGCAAGTGGGATCCAGGTGTTCAAATGCCTGAGGCTGTGGGAGAGATTCCATTCAAACCGTCACAAGGGCTGTCCCTCTCACGGGGACAGGATTCTATGATTCAGCTAGGTGGGAGGGCCCAAACCAGCCCAGCCATCCTCCTGTCTCTGCCTCCCCAGCACTGGGATTACAGTTGTGCACCTCAACACCTGGCTATTTTTATGCGTAAGGAAGTTCAAACCTAGGCCCTCACACTTGCAAAGCAAGCTCTTTACTTCCTGAGTTCTCACCCCAGGCCAACCTTGGCCTCTTAATTAAATGGACTTGTTTAGGGTATTTGGACCCCTGGCAACGAATGTGAGGCTCTTCCTGCCCAGACAACAAGAGAAACTGGTCCAAAGCCACAGTTAGTGTGGGAGTTGGGGGTGGGGGGTGAGGAGGGAATCCTGTACCTCTCAGGTAAGGAGATAAAGCGTGAAGGTAGGGGATGGGTAAAAGGATACTCTGTGCCTACATGCTCCATGCTCTTGTATGCACACAGCCCCCCCTCCCCGCAACACACACAGACCTGCTTTGCATGCGTCTTGTTTGCTAAACAAAACCAAGACAATATCAGGGTTTCTGTCACTTATGCAGTGTGTGTGTGTGTGTGTGTGTGTGTGTAGGAGGGGGGCGTGGGAGAACAAAGACAGAAAAGCAGGTGAACACCTTCCCCCAGATTGGCTGAGGCTGAGGTTGAGGTCAGGGGCAAGCATTTTGCTCATCCATTGAGTGCCCCCCTAGCAGAAGGGGAAGGGACACAATAGCCTCAGAGTAGGGAGTGGGCTGGCGCTCTGTTTCAGATCGCAGACCACAGTGGATGAGGGCACAGGTACCAGAGCCCAGGCGGGGAAGGCTTTATGGCCCAGGTTGGGCTGGCGTGGCTCCGTGCCCAGAGAGGAGTGGGGTTATGCAGGACGGGTTTCACATAGGCAGCAGCCCAGAATCTGAAGAAGCCCGGAGGTACCTTACAGACTGACCTGTGATTGTTCTGCCCGGTGGTAGCACACAGCTAGCTACAGACTCTGTAACACCTCGCGCTGAGGGAGGCTGGTTCGGTGGTTGGGGGGCGGGGCACTGCCCATTGGCTGGAAGTGAGGAAAATGCAAGACCCTTGTCCTCTGCTCCTGTTGGTGCCTCCCAGTTTCCTATCTGGCCAGAAATTCCCGCCACTGTGTGAACCAAGAGATACCACCCAGCTCTGTGCAAATCACCTGTCACTTCCATTTGCCAGAGACCCAGACTTGGTGGCTCTCACTCAAGGTCACACAGACAGTTAGCAGCCCGGTCAGAATCCAGCTTTCCAAGCTTTAATCCTCAGCTGCCCTTCCCCCTCCCAGCCTTGGGAGCTTCATTTTCATAGACCGGGTACTGTGTGGACTCTGGAGTGTGGTGGGAACATATGGTGGCTGGGGGTGGGATTGCCAGGCTAACTCCTCTGTGGAGGGCAGGGTAGGAAAGGAGGGGGATCTATATCAGAGGGGTTCTGGTGAGTCCCTATAGAGAATCAGTCAGCTACTCAGTGTTGAATATCCAAACAAATGCTCTGGGCCTATCGAGATGGCTCAGCGGTTAAGAGATATCGCTCCTCTCGCAAGGGACCCCAGTGTGACTCCCAGCACCCACATCAGGTAGCTCAAAACTGTCTGGAACCCCACCTTCAGGGGAATCCAGCCTGTGGCCTCCAGGGGTACCAGCAGCATTCGTATGCACACATACACAAACACACACACACACACAATCAAAAATACAAGGAATCTTTTTAAAAACCAATATTTTAATATTGAAACAAATTGACCACATTAGGAAGTAGGGGGTGATATAAAATGTCTCTTTGGTGGTGGCTGCCTGACGCTGCATCCCCACCGCTGGGTTCTGTGGGTGAAGCCGGGCCCACGGCTGCAATGTAAATCAGTGATAAGGATGGAAATGTCCCTTAGGTCAGCTGAGGACTGTGAGTGGTCCAATCCCTCTCTACCCCTGGTAGAACAGGCTGGCTGAGAAGACGAGGTGGACAGACGGAGGCCAGGAAGCCAGGGCTGGGTGGTGGGCATTTGAGAGTGGAGAGATGGGAATCTGTGCTACCTTTAAGATAGGAACAGCCCCCAAGGGTCCCTCAAGCCCAGGTGTGGTCCATCCCATCATCCAGTTGGGCCAGCTTATTCTTGGTAACCCTGCTTTCATAGGTGACCCAGTCCTTGGATTTGGAACCCTGCTCCACTCTGCCAATGAAGCCACTCTATGTCTTCTCAGGTGCGTGGGTGGAGCTCCAAAGGGGGCGGTCTGAGGATGAGGAAGAAACTTGGCCCTCTGGGTGCAAACACAGACAAAGGGCCCTTCTCTGTGGGCCTGAAGAGAGGAGAAAGAGGGACACCCCAGAGAGCTGAGCTTGGGAAGGTGACTAAGGTGGGCATTGGAGGGTGTTCCAGGACAGAGGAGAGGCAGGGACAGGGCGAGGGAGAATCCGGCTCCGCTGGGCCCTCCAGCCCTGGGCACACCAGAAGAACAGTAGATTTTCTTCCTCACATCCACGGAGCTCCCTCTGCGGGAGCATATTCTTCTCTCCCTCTCACCGGTCCGCTTGGCTTCACATTCGAGCTCAGGGACCCCAGAAACAAGTTTTCAAACTCTGATCACCCCTTGACCCTTATTCCACTCCTAGGGAGGCAATTAAGAGATGAGTGGGTGCAGAGTGCATGTATATATATCCTGTCCTTAAAAAAGAAAAGAACGCCGGGAGGTGGTGGCACATGCCTTTAATCCCAGCACTCAGGAGGCAGAGGCTGGCGGATGTCTGGGAGTTCAGGGCTACAAAAGAGTTCCAGGACAAATAAAAAAAAAAATAAAATAAAATAAAGGAAAGCGCATCCAGTGCCCACGAGAACCAGCTGGCCACACGGCTGGTAGCACATCTGTACACTGAAACGGGTAAGCGTGCTTTGTAAGTGTTGGTCTGACAGGGCGTTCGGACGCCTGGAAAGCACCAGAGCAGTACAGCATGTCAGTCTGTCAAAGCAGCACAGCTGTTTGTCTGACAGCCCTCCGTGCTCACAACCACTGAGCCTGACAACCAAGGGTAGGAAATTTATGGGGGATAAAGAGTCTGAACCAACCATGCCCATGCATTTTCTCATTATTAAAAAATAAAAAGATTTATTTACTGCCATTTTATGTGCATGTGTCTGCATGACTTTATGTGTTCCACATGTGTGCAGGTGCCTGCAGAGACCGGAACAAGAACCACAGATAGTTGTGAGCCTGCCATGTGCCAGCGGACCTGAACCTGGGTCTTCTGTAAGAACAGCCAGTGCCTTCAACTGCTGAGACATCTGTCCGCCCCCCCTTTCCCACTGTTTCTCATTACTCCTGAACAATACAGTGTAACAGTCACTTATGTGGCACTTGCCCTGTGTTAGGGGTTATAAGTCATGAAGCAACAGCTTAAAGCATGAGAGGGAAATTGGAAAAAAAAGAAAAACCTAGAGTATACATGAGGATGCGTGTAGGTATGTATGTATGCATGTGTGGCCTATTTGCAAACACCAGGCCACAGCAGATGCCGATAATCCCAGTTCTGAGGAGACAGAGGCCGGAGGATCAGAAGTTCAAGCTACATCGAGGGACAGTCAGCCTCCGGTATGAAAGATCTTACTCTCAAAACACAAACAGCAAAAATAAAGCCACAAATTAATGCTAGGTCATTTTATATGAGATGAGTGTCCATGGCGACCCCAAAGCCAATTCTCCACTTACACCCAGGCCCACTGACTATTTACAAAGGCAAGCCTGAAGAAGACCCACCAAGGTATTATTAGTCCAGGCTTCTGGGGCTGGCAAAGCCTGGTGACCCATTCTCCTGCTGTTTGCCGAGAACCTTGGATTTAGGACATGTGTATGCCTGAGGAATGGAAGGGAAAATAAGTTTGCAGAATTAGCACCTTCCCAGAGGAAGTTATTTCAAGTGAAGGGGGGGGTCTACAATCAGGACGCATGGACTGGAGTGTTGACTCAGCAGTTAAAAGTGAGCACTGCTTTCTCAGTGGGCCTGGGGTTGGTTCCCAGCACTCATGTTAAGCAGCTCCCAATGCCCTGTAGCTCCAGCTCTAGGGAATCTGATCCTCTGCCCTCTGCCAGGCACCTGCACGTACTTTCTCCGACAATGGCCAAAACACACATATGCATAATTCTTTTTAAAAATCAGTATACAAGACTGGAGAGATGGTTTAATGGTTGAGAACACTGTATGCTAGTCCAGAGAACCCAGGACTAACTCTTGGGGCCTACATGGTGGCTCAGGACCATCTGTAACTTGAGTTCCAGAGCCTCTGAGAGCACTAGGCACACACGTATTGCACAGACACACATACCAGCAAAGCACCCACACCCAGAAAATAGATAAACAAATTTTTTGAAAAAAAAAAAAAGCGTAAGTCTTATGATAAAATTCTGTTTGTTATATGCACACAGAAGGAGGAAGGATGCAGGGGTGTCTAGAGGGGCCACCCCTGAGGGGAGACGGTGTGCGTGCGTGCTTTTGTCTTTCTTCTGTGTGTGTGATGAGTGGATGCCCAAGCATGCTGTTTTCCTGCAACAGACATGATGATAACATTATCGTTGGCATTAAAAAAAGACTCCCGCAGTTCAAATATAACTTGAGCTTTATATTTGAGGTTTATAGTAATTTGAGGTTTGCCTTTCCGCCTCTTCTCTCCAAACTGCCAGCCTCTCCAGCCTCCTGTTACATGGGCAGACAGCTCCTTGGGGACAGGTTTCTTTCTGCCTTAGCAGTGCTGGCTGGCTTGCTCCAGCCTCAGAAGTATCCTTAGAGCAGATGCTAGGCTCCATCATTTGGGCCCAATGCCTGATCATTCCTAGTAATTTTAGGTCCACGGGAACCCCTGGATCTTTGGCAACTGGTAATAAAGCAGGACGCTGGCTTAGGAACTGAGGATTGGACAGGGGACACTTGAGTCTTTCCAGGACACAGCATTAGGAGCCAGGCAGGGCCAGGGTTCTCGGGGACTGTGACTGCAGAAAGGTAACTGGAGGGAAATCTGAGGCAGGACATGTTCTGACCCAGCCATGCTCAGGTTTGGCCTGATAAGTTTATCAGCCTGTGCAGGCTGCCAACTGTCAGTATGGAGCCTGGCAGTGGACTGGGTGGGAGGACACTCCTGAGTCGATAGCGCCTTCCAAGTGTTATCAGGGGCACGGTGGCCCAGAGCGCGGGAAAAGGGGGGAACAGGAGAGAAAGACAGACTTCCAGCCACTTGACCCAAAAACAAGAGCTGGGAGGGGAAAAAGAGACCTCCTATGTGCTTGGGGCCCTGACTACTGCACCACCAGAAGCCCCAGCTGAGAATCAGTTGCAGGCAGGCACAGGCTGGAGACCCTGTCCCAAGCATTCAACAGGCGAGCAGGACTGCCATGTTCTTGTGCAGGTTCTAGAGCAAAAATCCCGTTCCCTAGAAGGTTCCAAATGCTCCAGAACACATGAAGAAAAGTACTTGGGAGCACAGAATACAGAGACCACGTCACCGTTCTTTCCCACACCACCCTCTCTCTCTGCCCCCAAGGTCTGAGGTAACAGTTGGACTCGCTTTACACTTAGCAAGGCCTCTAGACTGTCCAGTGCAGCGCTTGTCACAATCCAGGAAGGCCCACCTCCTGATGTGCTCAACCCTGCCCGGAAATCAAGCCGCTGAGCTTCAGAGTGAGAGTGGAGGAGTGGGAAGGAAGACAAGGGCCAGGAGACCAGGAGGCAGAGAAAAGGGAAGCAGGGTCCCGGGAGATGTCCCACCCCAGCACCTCTAGTGCTTTGGGGCCTAAAGGAAAAGGCGTTTAAGGGCGATGACACTCTAGAGCTCAGCACAACCACATTCAACCTGAGTCCCTGCCGTGCGAGCCATCTACAGAGGGAGTCGCACATATCAGTTGCCACAGGCTTAGCTTCGAGTTTGACTATTTTTATGTTCTTTTCTCTACTTTCTTCTGGGGTTTCCATGGTTTCTACAGCAGCAAGTGTTGAGAGGTATCCAGGGAAGAGAGAGGATGTGTTCTTTCGTTTTAAAAGAGAGAGACGGGCCGAGGGGCGTAGCTCAGTTGGCACTGGGCTTGCTTAGCAGCTGCAAAGCCCTAAGTTTGATTCCAGCATGGTGATGCTCCCAGCACTTGGGAGGCAGAGGTAGGAGGAGCAGAAATGCAGCGTCATCCTCGACTACATAGGGAGTGTGAGCACCTGGGCTGCATGAGACCCTGTCTTCCATAAATAGTAAACAGTCAAGAAGGCAAAAAAGGGAAAGAAAAAAAGGGGCGGGGAGAAGGCTCCTACTATGTTTCCCTGCCTGTTTGGGAATAGAGGCAGTGAGCTGAGCCTTCCAAGCCAGGACCAGTCTGTATCTGCAGGTCCCCACTTCTGCCTGCATGAGGCCCAAGCAGGTGCCCAGGGTAACTGCAGAGCAAGCAATATGTCCAGTAGAGGCATATAGGAGAGCTGCACCCAGGACCCTTGCAAAAGCATAATGATGGTCCCGCCTGAGCTGAATCCATCACAGATCTGTCCTCCAAGAAGAAAGGTCAGGTTCTTGGGGTGCCAGTCAACAATCTCAGCTTCTTCTCAGAGCAATGCAAGAGGTGCAGTGTGAGGTGATGGTGGTGATGGTCAGGGAGCCACAAAGTCAAGGGGCAGTCTGAGGAGGCCTCACCAAAAGCCCTGAGTGTGGAAGGACAGCTCCGGACACGGATGTGGGGTGGGAGCTAAGCCATGCTGGCTGCTGGAATGACTGGGGTGACTTGGTCAGTAGTTTCCTCGCTTTTGCCAGCTCTAGAATTTAGAATCTTCCATCTACCTCCCCACACGGTCTTGCCTTGTCATCCAGGCTGGCTTCAAACTCTTGATCTTCCTGCCTCAGCCTGCCGAGTGCTGGCATGATGGGTGAGCACCATCACACCCAGACCCTCCTGTCAATTCTTAAACAAGGAAATGAAGGGTTGGGGGTGGCAATGGCGGGGAAGAAACCAAGGCCCCGGAGATACAGTCTGAAGATTGGTACAATAGGAAAGTGACATTTGACATGTTTCTGCTGCTCAACTCCTGCCTGGCATCGCTGATAACAAGCTAGTATCGAATAGTCCTCGGGCACTCACTCAGACCAGACAATGGAGCATGAACTGTGCTAACAGTTTTGAAGGATATTGTCATTACTCCCATTTCCCAAACTGAGGTCAGAAAGGTGGAACCGCTTGTGGAGTCGTAGACGATATACTGTAGCCAGCTCTTGCCAGGGCCCCTGATGCTGGGCCTCTGCTCTTTCTGCTCCCTTTACCCCATCATACTGCTCTTTCCCTCTCTCTTAGCCACCCTCCAACAGCTCTGACTCCAGGTCTCCTCAGCGGCAACCTCCCTTCTGCCATTGTGCCATGATTCCAGCCCCTCCCGTGAGGTAGTAGGGCACAGGACACGTGGTTGTCAGGATTATCCTGGTTTGGGGACACAGGGTCAGCCTTCCAGGCGAGGCTGAGGCATAGGTGGCACCCTGCCATTGTGTGATGATTCCAACCGTGACACACTCCTCACCCAGCCCTGCCACCAGCTGCAGCCACAGACGCCAGGCAGAAGCTCAGAGCTATTTCTGCCAAGGGTGACTTAGAACTTCCTCCCGGATCTCTTAAAAATAGAGGTGTTATCATGGCCCTCAGACCCCTTCCTCCATGTAGGGGATTCTGACATGATTTCTGGGGAAGGCCTGGGCCCCTGGCCTCTCTGGGCCACACAAGGACTTATCTCTGAGCTCAGTTGGGCAGCAGGAAGGGACCAAAGCGACCACTGTGGGCAGCTCTTCCTGTCCCCAAAGTCCCTTTTGGGAGCAGCAGGGGATGTGGCCACAGACTCGGGGGTGTCAGTTACCCCCCCTTCCTCAGGGCAGTGGTTGCACCCTGGCCTTCAGGGAATCAGAAATAAACTAGGTGGAGAGTGTCCTGGGGAAGCCCCTGGTGCTGCCCTACTGGACTTTTCTGTCTGCCATTTCCCTATGGCCATTGCAGCCCCCAAATCTGTGTGTGGCCCGCTCAACTGCCAGTTCCTGGAGAGGTTGGAGGACCCGGCACCAGAAGCCAGGTCACACCACTCTGCAGAAAGTGTACAGGGAATCCAAGTAGAGGTGAGCGGGAGGCAGGCAAGGCCTATCTCTCAGCCACTGGCTCCGCTCTGCCGTAGACAGGAGGCCCTGGAGCCTGCTGTCATCTTTAAGGATTCGCTGGCATCAGGCAGGTCCCAGACTTTTAGAGAACAATTCCTCCAAGAGTTGGAGGAGAGACCCTAAAACCCAGCTTCTTCTCTGAATTGTTCTCTGTGAGGCCAAGACCTGGGGGAAAAAGATATTCAGAGGGCTTTGAGGGACCAAGGGAGTTGCTAAGCCCAGCCCCAAGAGTCAGGGAAGTGTTTCTGGAGGAAGCACGGAGGAATTTGATCTGTTAAAATAAAGAGAATGGCCTTCAATGGAGAAGACAGGTGCAGAGGCTGGCTGTAGAAACCAGGCCCTTTGGACCTGCCTCAGCTGTTCCCACCTGCCAAGAGGCCTGGCCCAGCACTGCCCTGCCAGGGCTTCCTGCAGCCAATATGTCCATACCAAAAGTGACCTAGTGTATCCCACCATGGCCACTGCCACTGTCCAGACAATCACAGGATGCACAGAGGCTGAGCTGGCATCGGTGGCCCCTGAGGTCTGGGCCATGTCCTCCTCAGGGCAGCTCTACAGAAGACGTCAATCTTAGCTGGAAACCGTCAGCTCTGGGTTTCCTCCCGCTGGCTCCCCAGCACCCCTTAGCCCAGCCTCAGACTTATCAGAGCCCTCCAGCTGCCTAGACCCCCCAACCCCCTGCAACCACCTCCCCAGCATGACTCAGCAAATCTTCCCTCCCTTGGTGGGGAGAAAACAAGGATGAAAAAATCACAATGTCAGATTACAAAGCCCCAACTGTAGGACAGGTCCATGGCTGAGAGATAAAGGTCTGCCCCAGCCCCCAGAACCTCTGTGTAGATAAGCCCTCACCCAGCATCCCTGGGCTGCTGGAAGTTCAGGTTGAGACATCTGGGAGTGGAGGCAGAGCAGTTGGGTGGCCCTTGGTGACCCTGTCAGCAGCTGGAAGTCCAAGGCTCTGTCATTGCCCAGCGAGCTAGGCAAAGAGGAAGCCCAGCAGCTAGCTCTGGTGTTGCCATCCACCCCCATCCACAGAGCAAGAAAGAGAAGGGCGGGGGCCTTTTTAGAAAGTTCGAAGGGAGGGTACCCCACAAATGCCCTCCACAGATAGGGTGTGGGTGTCCAACACCAGCTCAGCCTGCAAACTGTGCTTTCTACAGGACTAGCAGCTGCTGTGTTGAAGTGAGGGCCTGGGCTCAGGGACAGGCTGGTAACATGCAAGCTGGGAAAAACCATTTCCAGCCTGCAGACATTGGGTGGTGGGGGAGTGGTCTTTGGTGGATGGGCTGAGGCTGAAGGTGTCTCCGAGTTCTGCTACAGAAGCCCTGGAGACCTCTGGGGATTCCTGATTTTCCAAGCTAGAGCCTGCAAAACTCAGGAGACCCTCTGATCATGATCAGGAGGCTGGGCAGAGGCAGACAGACTTCTAGTCTTCCTCTACCAGTGGGAGAGCTGGGGATGACAGACTAGAAGTTGAACTCTATGCTGGCCTCTGCCACCGTGATGCACATTTCAAAATGAGGGATGTATCCTGGGAGCTAAGGTGTCCACAACAAGAAGCCGTGACCCCTGGCTCTGGCCTCTGTTTCATAGGCTTTTGGGATCAATGACTCCTGGAATGGAGGTTGCTTGGGGAGAAAGTCAAGCACAAGGCTTGTGTGCAGGGTATAAGACCCACTTGCCCAGTGTCCTAAGCCCTTTCCCAGGCTGTGTTCCAGTACACACAAGAGGGCAAAGCATCTACTAAGCTTGGCTTGGTTTCCAGGCATATGTCAGTCCCCCTGCAGACTTGAGCTCCCCAAATCTCTGCCACGGCTTCTTCTTCTTCTGGGTTTGCATTTCTGGAGCTGCAGAAGGGAAAGAGCTGGTCAAGACAAGGTCTCCAGATCTTAGTGTGTAACTTTGCAAAACATAGAATGCTGGGTTGTAGAGATGGGTAAGTGAGCGATCAAGAGCGCTTCCTGCTCTTGCAGATGGCCCAGGATTGGTTCCCAGCACCTAGATTGAAATTCTTAACCTTCTGTAGCTCCAATCCCAGAGGATCTTATGCCTTCTCTGGCCTCTGCAAGCACTGCATGCTCATGGTTCACAGACTTATACACATAAAATTTTACTGGACAGTGGTGGCACACACCTTTAATTCCAGCATTTGGAAAACAGAGGTAGGCGGATCTCTGTGAGTTCAAGACCAGCCTGGTCTATAGAGTGAGTTCCAGGACAACCAGGGATACACAGAGAAACCCTATCTTAAGAAACAACAAAATGATAATAATAAATAAAAATAAAAATAAATACAGCTTAACAATCAAAACTGCTTGGTTTTGCTGGGGTTGAGCATTAGCATGGTTGAAGCTCAGAACATTTATTGTGTGCATAGCCAGCCTGAGGCCGGAACCAAATAGGCATGGGAAACTGATCGGCCTCTAGCCAATCATAGCATTGTTTACTGGGATGGTAAATGTTGTTTGTCATCTTGATGGATCTGGAATCAACAATGAGACAAGCTTCTGGGAAGACCAATGAGGCGTTTTCTTGATTACATCCACTGCAGTAGAAGACCCACCCTGAATAGGGATTGGTGGCACCTGCTGCCAGAGACCCAACTATAAGAATGTTGAAAGGAGATGCTTACGGTTTTTGCCTGCTTGCTTTTCTGTCTTATGCTGGCAAGTGCATCTACTCTCATGGAGGGTCGTCTACACTGCTGCTGCCATCCTTCACCGATATTCAGCCCAATTTTTTGGCCCCCAAGGCCGACTGGAACCAGAGTCTCTCTTGGAGTCCACCAGGCCTTCAGGGCTAGATTGGGACAGCTGAACATCAGTCTGGTGGACTGGGCAGCTACTCATTCTCAGTCTCTCCACTGTGACAACTGCCATTGCTGGATGATGCACACCACTGAGCCACATTGCCTGCCCTTTTTTCTCCCCTCCTTACAATGCTGTCTCTGTTTCTACTACCACACATCCCTGCTACCGTTCTTTGTTCTGGGACATGAGAATCTGAACACTTCTGTGGGCTCCCTCTGAACTCTGACCCATACCAATGACGTTACCAGGCATTTCAGGTGGGGTATGAGGACTTAGTGTTGATGGAGACAGAGTTTGGTTTTATAAAATAAAAGTTCTGCAGATGGTCAGCTGGGAATAGCTGCATGGCAGTGTGAATGAGCGTTGTGAGTGAGCCATGGTTCGAAACGGTGAAGATGGAAGTTTTGTTAAGTTTATAGTATCACCAACTTCCCCTCCAACAAAACATCAACCCAGTCAGTGGGCACAGTGTGACCTTGGTCTTTGCATAAGGAAAGTCTTAAGTACTGGGCAGTGGTGGTGCACATCTTTAATCCCAGCACTGGGGGGGGGGGGGGTGGCTCAGAGGTTAAGAACACTGACTGCTCTTCCTGAAGTCCTGAGTTCAATTCCCAGCAACCACATGGTGGCTCACAACCATCTGTAATGAGATCTGGTGCCCTTTCTGGCGAGTAGGCATATATGCAGACAGAACACTGTATACATAATAAATAAAAATCTTTAAAAAAAAAAAACAGCACTCGGAAGGCAGAGGATCTCTGTGGGTTTGAGGCCAACCTGGTCTACAGAGTGAGTTCCAGGGCATGCCCCAAAGCTACACAGAGAAACCCTGCTTCTAAAAAATAAATAAATAAAAAGAAAAGAAAAAAGAAGCCGGGCGATGGTGGCACACGCCTTTAATCCCAGCACTCGGGAGGCAGAGGCAGGCGGATCTCAGTGAGTTTGAGATCAGCCTGGTCTAGAGAGCTAGTTCCAGGACAGGCTCCAAAGCCACAGAGAATCCTTGTCTCAAAAAACCAAAAGAAAAAAAAGAAAGAAAAATCTTAAGAACCAGCCCAGCCATTCCAGCTCACATCTAGGTAGAAAGCAGAACAGCTCCTACTAGGGACTGAGGGCCCACAACTCTGTCATGTGTGGAAGTCTTAAGTACCTGCAGGCTGTGGGTAGAGAGGCTCCTCTTCTAGGAGTGACTTTAAACACCAGAGCCCCAGTGTCTTTCTCTCAGGCTGCCTTTGCTTGGCCTCTGAGCTGGGAATGATGGCCGCTGTGCCTGGAAGCCGTTTTCTCAGTTCTGCACCTTCTGCATTCCAGACCCACCCCACAGAGAAACTTCTCAGATACTGTCCCTCTGGGGCTGCTCATAAAGGTCATACTGTCATCGCAATCTCAGAGCATGGGCTGCTGAGTTTGAGGCTGCCTGCTCCTGTGAGACCCAGTTGGTTTTGTTGTTGTTGTTGTTTTAGGGTATTGGGACATTGGGGTTGGAATGTAGCTAAGTTGGTAGAGTGCTCGTCCAGCAGGTACAAAGATCTATATTCAATCCTAGTGCCACACAAACAGGCATGATAGTGGCATACACCTGTCATGCCAGCTCTCAGGAGGTGGATGAACGAGGAGCAGAAAAGATAAAAGTCCTCTTGGTTATGTAGCCAGCTTGAAGTCAGCCTAGGATACACGAGACCCTTTCTCAGAAAGGAGTGGTAGAGGGTAGCTGGAGAGATGGCTCATGGGTAAGAGCTCATACTGCTCTTGCAGAGGACCTGAGTTTGATTCCCAGCATCACCAGCAAGTGGCTCACATCTATCTGCAGTTCCAGCTCCAGGGGCTCTGACACCTTTGGCCTCGCTGTGCGCATGCACTCATGTGTGCATACCCATATACATAATTAAAAATAAAAATAAAGTTAAAAAAATAAATAGCTATATGGAAACACATTCTTGGGGGGGCCTCTCCTACTTTTCCAGCGTCCAGTAAAGAAATTCTTTTTAATGGAGGATGGAAAGTCTATCCGTGTGTCTCCTCACCCCAAGCAGACTTGAGGCTGGTGGTAGGGTAGGAACGCTTGCGCCTATGCGATCTGCCTGCCTATGCTTCAGAGTGCTGGAATGAAGCGGATTCGCTGACTTTAAAGGACATCTGCCAAAGGCTTTTTAAACGGAAGACCCAAAACCCGAGAGAAACTAAGGTCTGATGTTGGCTGGGTGCCCATTCTCCTCCCAGACCCAAGGAAAGACAGCAGATCCATCTCCCCACTTTTTTTCCCCTCTCTTCCTCCTGACAGCAGGTGGCCAACAACCTGGGAAAATTCCCCAGTTGTTTGATGCCCTAGCTTTTGTCTGGCTTTCGCGGCAGCCTCTGGCGGGAGAATCGTGTCCCCGCTGCACCACCCACCGCCCCGGGTCCACTCTCTTGGAGCCACGGAGGGAGCACAGCGCCTCCTGGTGGCTGTACTGCAGAGGAGGTTGCAGGGCGTGAACACTCCAGAGGTCTCTGGTCTCTTAGATGGACGCAGTAGTTGCTTCACCAGGGACACGGATTCCATGGCTGGTTCACGCCAACTTCTAGGGCAATGAAGGCCAGAGAGACCTGGTTCGCTACAGGCAAGGGCACCAAACCTTCCCGAGGGTTACTCTGAGCTAAAAAAAAAAAAAAAAGGGGGTGGTCACAGCAAAGACACCGAGATCCTAAGGAGGACCTGGGGCAACAGTTAGGAATTTTGCAGTAGGGGACGAAATGGATGTGCTGGGAAGGAAATAGGAGGGCCAGAATTCCCAGAGCTTGTTAGAGGTTTGCGATTGTAACCTGGAGCTACAGTAGGCCTTGGACAGGCTAGAGCTGAATCAGACTTTGGACAGAGAAGGATCAGTTGCATAGAGTGGGAGGTGGCATGAGCTCCTGCAGTGAAGAATGGAGCTCCCAAACTGAAGGGAGTGGAGCTTGGTAGATGGCTTAGGGTTTAAGGCTGCTGTTGAAGACCGCCTGGGTTGGGTTCTCAGCACCTGCATGGCAGCTCACACCCATCTGATACGACACTCTCTGCAAGGCACAAGGTACCCACATGGTGACCATACATCCATGCAGGCAAACACTCATACCCCAAATAAAAATAACTATATATATTTTAAAACTTGAGGAGAGTGGTGTTTCTCCCTAGGCCGGCAACACCTCTCAAGGAATAAGATACTGACTGCCTCATGCCTCTGAGACCCCTGTGTCCTCACACAGGCCTGGTATAAGAAACACAGAGACACAGATTGCTATGTCCCCAAGGAGGAAATTTAGAAAGATTGACAAATCACAGATGCACACACCCTTGCACCCAGGTCTCCCAGATTCCTAGCCCAGCTGTGAAACCACACCGCGGTGATTCACGGCAGCAATGTTTGTGTTGGGAAAGGCTGGAAACAACCTAAGTGCCCATACTAGAGGGCCGGCTAAAGAAATCATGGCCTAGCAGATGAGAAACAGTGTATGGCTGTTGTAAGAAATGAGGAAGTGTTCTGTGAATTGATTTGGGAGTGATTGATTCCATGATACGTTGCCACGTGAAAAAAAGGAAGGAATGGAGGGAGTGTCCAGTAAGAGACCATTTGTGGTCAGCTGAGGGATAGATGACCTTATAGACTAATGAGTCATACTAGAACCACTAAGGAAGTTGGTAAAAAGCAGCCATTCATTCCAGAAAGAAGAGAGTAATGGAGCCAGCTTATGGGTTAACTGCTCTCTTTTTGTAGGCTATGGAATACATAGACTGCTTGGGGTTTAGATACTCCTAATATAAGAAAACCTATACCCAGGTTTTCTCCAAAGGTATGAACAAGAAACTGACCACGTTAGTCGCCTACTGAGGAAAACTGTGCAAGAAAGGACCTGAATTCAAATCTTAGCACCCGTGCAAAAGCCAAGCACTACATGCATGCCTGACTCTCAACACCGGTGAAGCAGAGACAGGAGGAAGCCTAGGGCTTGCTGCCCATACAGTGCAGCCTAATTCATGAACTCCAGGTTCAGTGAGAGAGGCTCCTGTTTCAAAAATAAACAAGACCCTGGAGAGATGGTGCAGAGTGCTGGGTACAGCCCGGCGGCGGTGGCACACGCCTTTAATCCCAGCACTTTGGAGGCAGAGACTGGCAGGTTTCTGTGAGTTTGGTAAAGCTGAAGTAAGTGGAGCTTTGTGAGTTCAAGGCCAGCTTGGTTTGTACTGGGAGTTCCAAGACAGTTAGGGTTGTTTCACAGAGAAATTCTGTCCCCACCTCCCCCCAAAAAACAAACAAACAATAATCAACCAACCAAACAAAAACCGAAAAGAACTAGTTAGAAACAAGCCTAAACTAAGGCCAAGCTTTTGTAATTAATAATAAGTCTCCTTGTCGTTATTTATGAGCTGCTGTTCCCGATGAGAAAGTACTGCAATATGCATGCTTGATCCATTAAAGTCAAATACTGTGCAAAGGAGGACTTTTGCCATTTGTTGCTGTTGTTACTTTGTCATATATGTATCTTGCAATATACTTATGACTCAGCTGCAAACTTGGCAGTAAATGCCTTTGCTGGTGAGCTGTCTCACCATCTGAGAACATGTATTCTTTTTCAACATTTCCCAGAACACTTCTGAAGATAGGCCCTCTTGTGGACACAAAACAAGTCCAAACAAACTCCAAAGAACAGTCAGAGGGGTATGTTGTCTGAACTCAATGGTTAAAAGTTTAAAATATCATTTTAAAATACCCAGTTTTGGGCTATTGAATAGTAGTTTTCTAAAGGAACTTATGTATTAAAGAGAAAAATCACAGAGAATGTTAGAATACATTTGCAAATGAGGGCTGAGGGAGGAAGGAGGGGAGAAAAAGGGGAAGGGGAGAAGATGGATCTGAAAGGCAACTACTGTTCATTTGAGCGCCCTTGGGATGGACTTAAACAACCAAGTCTCTAGAAAAATCTACATAAGATCTTCATAAATTTGGAGCTAAAAATTTCTTAGGACACATGAAATGAAATACAGACACAAAAGGGGGGAAAGCTGCTTTTTAGTCAAACATTATCCTATTAAATGTTACATATTTTAGCTATATAAAAGCTAAAACCTGCTCACCAAAACACAATATTAAGCAGGTTAGGGGTGTGGCTCAACTGGCAGAGTGCTTGCCTAGCCTGTACAAAGTCCTGTCTTTGATCCCCAGCACCCCCAAACCAGGCTTGCTGTTGAGAGAGAAAATCTTGAGGTTTCTGGAGTTCTGGTCTGGTGCGTTAGGCCTGAGGTGGGGAGGAGTGTACTGTGGTGGAAGTGTCTGGGAGGGCACAGCTGCTCCCTGTAAGGCAAGGAAGCCAAGGAAGGGAGGAGAAGGCTGGGAACCCACTACCACCTTCAAGGGCATATCTCCTATGATCATAACATCTCCCACTAAGTCTCCACCACTTCCCAGTAGCAGCAAGAGGAAACCTAGCACTTAACACATGGCCTTGACTTTGGGCATAAGTATAGTTGGGCATGCCTTTAATACCAGCACTTGGGGAGGGGGGGAGGCAGAAGCAGGCAGATCTCTGTTGAGTTGGAGGCCAGACTGGTCTACACAGTATGTTCCAGGAGAGCCAGGGCTACATAGAGAAACCCTGTCTCACAAACAAAACAAGATGGACAGTGGTGGCACATGCCTTTAATCCCAGCACTTGGGAGGCAGAGGCAGGCAGATCTCTGTGAGTTGGAGGCCAGCCTGGTCTACAAGAGCTAGTTCCAGGACAGGCTCCAAAGCCATGAGAAACCAGCTCTTGAAAACAAAACAAAACAAAACAAAACAAACAAACAAAAACACATGGCCTTGGGGTCTTTCCTAGATTCAGAACGTAGCAAGTGAGGAGCAGAGAACATGTGGCCCTGTTCTGTCCTTGCTCTTCGTGGTACTGACAGATACTGATAGATTCTAGTTTATGAAAATCTCAACCCTCTCTCTCTCTCTCTCTCTCTCTCTCTCTCTCTCTCTCTCTCTCTCGGTGGGAGATGGACTCTGAAGTACCCCAGGCTGACCTCAAATTATCAAACCAAGGATGACCTTAATCTTCTGATCCTCTTGCCTCTATCTCCCCAGTGCTGGGATTAAATGTGCACGCACTGCCACAGTGACTTTTGTTTTGCTTTTTGGGTTTTGGGGTGTTTTGTTTTTCAAAACAGGTTTTCCTGTTAAGCTCTGGCTGGCCTGGAACTCAAGAGATTCACCTTGTTCCGTCTCCTGAGTGCTAGAATTAAAGGCATGCACCACCACCGTCTACCCCTGGTTTATTTTTAAATTACGCTTTATTTATTAGACTTATTATTTTACGTGTATGAGTGTTTTCTCTGCATGTGTGTCTATGTGTCATATATGTGCCTGTAGTCAGAAGATGATCTTGGATTCTCTAAAACTGGGGTTAGAGATGGTTGCGAGTCACCAGATGGATGATGGAAACTGAACCCGGGTCTTCAAGAGCAGTAAGTACTCTTAACTACTGAGCCACCTCTCCAGCCCCTACCCGTCTCTGCTTACACCAATGCTAAAGAACAGTGCGCTTCCCCATGAAGAGCTTTACCACGACCAGCTTTACATGGTGCTAGTAATCCAAGCCCAAGTACTCAGGTGTATACAGCCCGCACACTTTTCCCGCTGAGCCATCTCCCCACATCGGAATTTCCCTCATCGTGGACTATGGCTCTGGGCACTTCATCCCCTTTGGTCCTGTGTTTTCATGTCACGATGTCATTAAATTGTCCGAGTTGGATGGGGTGTTTATTCCTGGAAGCCACTCCCACATGACCAGCCTTCATTTAACTGCGACTGCAAGCCACACCCATACATCTATTCAGTCTTACTGCAGTTCCAGCTCACTTCCCCTTAGTCAAATCCCCCCTCCCCCAAAACTGTCTCCATGACTCCCAGCAAAGTGTGACAGAGGACAGGGTGGCTGGAAAGGGGCAGTTGTTTCAACAAAATACAGTTAAATTTTTCTCCCCCATTTTTATAAGAACATGCTTCCATGTGAGCACAGTGACACAGGCCCTCCCAAGATCTTCATAAAGTGTCCATGCAATGAGGGGGCAGCAATGCTTACATTTCATTTGCTTTACTGTAAAGATGTCTTGGCTAGGCACAGTTTTGAAAATATTTAACTCGGTAACTTAAACTCTACCCATGAACAGACTTTGAAACCCAGTCTTGTGTTAGATTTCATTTTGCTTTGGAATCACAAGCTGACCAAAAGGAGAATGCCCAGTGGAGTAGTTTGTTTCATTTGGAAGAGAAAACTGTGAAACATCTGTTCAGACCCCCAATCCCAAGTTGTCACCAATGATGAGACCCTGAACATATGTCTAAGTGTGCACAGCTGGATCATATAGGGAGCAGGATATTGGTGCTGTGACTATCATAAGCCTTCACGAGGCTGCCAAACTCTGGAGACCCCAGGCTTAGGCTTCAACTTCTAGATCTTACAGGATGTCATGAGCACCTTAACGCCAGCAGGTGGAGGGGTTGCTTATGTGGGTGCTCTGTCGCCATCTAATGGCCTAAAGTAAACATTACACTTCTCAGGCAGTCGGAGGAAACTCAAGGCCCAGCAGAGAATGCACTCAGCTGTAGACTGATCTCGTGTATACTCTGAATTACACCCAATCTCTATTGAAGCTCAGAAGAAATATTTTCCAAAACCTTCCTTTTCACGAGTTGATAACAGGTCAATACCTGTTCCACTCCTGATTCCCCCAAAGAAAGGACATTGCTGACAATATTCAGTATTCAGCAAAGCACTGGCTAGGAGGAGTGTTAGGCTGCTTCCCTGACAGTGCTGTCCTTTGGAATTTGGTTCTGCGAGGCAGCCAGCATCCCCTTTCCATCACATGGGGTCACCTCAGAGGATAAGACAGCTGTCCTTCTCCAAGACTGTACATTAGGGGCAGGGCCTGAGATTTGACTGGACATTAGGACAGTCAAGGGCTGGGCCCAGGACATTTTTAGTCCTAGAGCAGTGATCAGAGAGGCGTTAAGGGTGTTAATCGCCAAACCTGCCCCCCACCTAGTGTGCCCCGGCTACTTGGGCAGGTTCTGAGCCTGTACAGGCCTACTGGAAAACTCACCTGCAACTTCCTAGAAGCAAGCCCCAGGGCTTGTTGGAAAACTGTACCTGGCAAGGCCAGGTGCAGGAAAACAGGTAAAGAGCCTTGGGCTTGAGTTTTCCTCGGTGTTTTTCTTACTGGTGTAATGATAGGTAGGAGGAAGCCTAGAGGTGGAACCTAGCACCTTGACCGTATGCACACACTGCACCGCTGAGCTGCGTCCCAGCCCAATTCCTTTGCTAGTTGCTCTTGCTACTCCATGTAAGCTATAGGAGGGCAGGCTTTCTGCTTCATCATCCATGCCTCACAAAGACCCAGGCATGCAGGAGACACATTTGCTAAATGCCTCCCGGTGTGGACGCTCCTCTTTTCATCGACTTTCTGATCCCTTCTGGCTCCTCTCAGTTCCCACCCTGCCCTCCCTGGCTCAGATCCCAGGTAGGACTACGCTTTTGTCTTTTAGAAGCTTGGACTGATGCCCTCAGCTTAGTCCTTCTCTTCCCCTCCCCTCCTGCCCCTCTCCTTGGTTCCTGCGCACTTGTGGACATTGCTCTAGGGGATGAGGCTTACTGAGTGTTCTGTGACCATGTCCTGAGCTTGGGTTGAGTTGACAGCTTGAATGAGTCAAGAAAGTGGACTCATTCATTCTCTCCATCTTTCCTGAGTGAGTCCTCTGTGCCCACCCCCATGTCCCGGTCTGGGAGGACTGCAGTAGAGCAGTCAGCTGAGATTCCTCGCGTAAAGCAAAGTTGGCATTAAGTAAATAAGACTGTGTGACAGGCTCCCTGATATGTGAGTCTGATTCATGGACACCAAGGACATCACCAAACTAGACTTAAGGTGTCCTGGGCGATTTCCAGGGAAAGTAAAGCCTACAGATAAACCTCCATGCTGAGGAGCTGGTAGTTAGGTAGTGGGTAGGCAGAGGACGGAAGAGGGGGAGGGAGCCACTGAGAACAGCAACAGCACTAGCTCCCTTCCCAAGATCACTCTTACATCACTGAGGCAAAGAGGTTACAGCTGAAAACCCAGAGCGTCACTACATCGGATTGTGGTTTACTAAGGCTCCATGTAGTTTAGAAGCAGCTTTGTAGATTCAGGAACCCAGTTGCTCAGCAGAGGTCGGGGTGCCATGTTCAGCAAACAAAAGCAAACCTACCCAATTGGACCCTCACACGACCAGCAAATGATTATAACCTATGTTGCAAAATATGCTAACCAGGCACTGTGAGTACATACCAAATATCAATGTAATGTACGTCTAATATCTTACCGTCATTGCTGCAAGATGATGACAAAGGCTTTGAGCCTGACTCTTGTATATCAAACTGAGAGGCAGGATGGTGTGAGGGCATTGATTTGTTAAATATAGTTGCGAGCAGAAGCAAATACATGTGTTAGATTCTCCTTTCTAGAAAATAAAACCATCAGATGGTGTTTGGAGAACAAGGGATAACAAAAATACACAATGCCAGTTTTTCTCAGTGTGTGAAAAATTCTGAAGAAGTATCCTGGCTTCACTACCCACAATATCTTTCACGGCAGAATGTAAACCCTAACTAGGGAGGACAGGCCAAGAACCACAATTCCTTTAGTTCAGATCCTTTTCAGCTGACCAGTGTCTGCTGTTGGCTGGTAGCTCACTGCACTCAGAGGGGTTAGAGAGCTAGTTCAGCAGTAGAGCGCTTGCTGCTCTTCCAGAAGACCCAAGTTCGGTTCCTAGCACCCATGTCGGGTGGCTTGTTGGGTGGCTTGCAGCCACCTATAACTCCAGCTATAGAAGATCAGACACACTCTTTCAGTCTTCTCTCTCTCTCTCTCTCTCTCTCTCTCTCTCTCTCTCTCTCTCTCTCTCACACACACACACACACACACACAGCATGCGCGCGCACACATGCTAAAAGATAATTAAAAAGGTTTGGATCTTCCGATTGCAAAATAATCATAAATAATTCATATCAGTTCATTCTTTTCCTTCTTAAGATATGTTTTCTTTTTAAAATAAACACTGCAGTGATTTATTCTGCCTTCATCAAAATTTTTAACTATTTAAATATTTTTATGGATATGAGTGTTTTGCCTGTTATGTGTAGCACATCCATGCCAGAAGTAAGTTTCAGATTTCCTGGGACTGGAGTCATAAGCATCCGGGAGCCTCCATGTGGCTGCTAGAAAACTGTCCTGGGTCCTCTGTGAGAGGGGCAAGTCCTCTCAACCACTGAGCCATCTCCAGTCCCCATTCTGCCTTTCTAATCCACCTACAACGAGTTCTTTGAGAAATCACTTCAGAAACTTGGGGTGCCTACACATAATATCCTCAAATGCAGTTCCAGAAACTCACTCTCATAGTCATTCCCTCACTCCCAGGAGGCATCTCCTGCCTGGACTGGTCTGTCTCTTAGTGTTTCATATGAATCCACTTTTGCCTACCTGATCCATTTCTCCACACAACAGTGGTCTTTAGTATCTGCCTAATGGATGAAGAAGGACGCCTGAATCCTGCCCGAACTCGGGCCTTTGAGTCTGCGTGAGTAGAGGACTTGGTGCACAATGCCTCAAGCCCACCATTTTCATTCATCCAGAATTCCCTCTAAGGGCCGTCAGAAATCCGGTCCTGCACTGGAGCAAGGGGGCGCACGCCTTTAATTCTAGCACTCAGGAGGCAGTGGCAGGTAGATCTCTGAGTTCATGGGCAGCCTTGGTCTACATTGCGAGTTACTGGCTAGCTAAGCCTACATATAGAGACCCTGGCAGAGAGAGACAGAGAGAGAGAGAGAGAGAGAGAGAGAGAGAGAGGGAGGGAGGGAGGGAGGGAGGGAGGGAGGGAGGGAGGGAGGGAGGGAGGGAGGGAGAGAGAGAGATTCCCCTTCTGCATACTGTATCTAGGACAGGAAAGCAGTACCCATGAAATCTCAACAATACCATCGAAACAACACCATGTTGTTGGTATCAACATGAAGGGGAAAATCTCACTCACAAAACCCCACCCCCTAGATAAAGAGCTACAGGCAATCAGTGGCTACTGAGAATGACCCCATAATATCCAATCTCAAGTGATCAGCCCTAAACTCATCTACACAGGAGCAAGGCTAAAAGGACCCAGTGAACTGTTTATTGTTTGACAGCCGAAAAGGGGCTCACTGACGGGAGGCAGGCCAGAAGATCCCTTAAGCACGCCTTAAAGTTCTCACTGGACAGGATATCCGGAAGGACCCGGTCGAGTCCTGGCTCCGGCTGGTTTGGCTAGCTGGTGGGATACAGTCCGCCCCTCTTCTTTTTAAACAAAAAACTTCTGGTCTGCTGTAGTACCGCAGAATAAACAGACGCTGTGGTGCGTTGGTTCCGGAAGGCCTTGGAGTTTCAGTGATTTAGGGGGACGTGAACGGAAAGGAGAACCGGAACCATTCCTTCGCGGAACCATTGAGGTGAGGCCTCGGGGAAGCATTTGAGGAGCGGACCACGGCGGCCCGGGACCGGACTGGCAGGTATGGCGGCGGTGGAGCCGGACGCGGAATCAAAGGCCGCCATCCCCGTGGACCTACGGCGGGAACGGCGACTGGTGTGCGTGGAGTACCCAGGCGTCGTGCGTAATGAGGCCAAGATGCTACAGACTCTGGGCGGCGAGGAAGGCGTCTCTCGAGTAAGGAGCCGGGAAACTGCGGGACCGCGGGAAAAGAACCAAGACTACCGAATGGGCGGGACGGAGAGTGGTTTCCTTGGCAACAGAGAGTGTAGGCAGGCGTTAGGGCCTTTGAACTAGCTTTATTTACATGCCACAGCCCTTGGAACCCCTAGAATAGGAATTGACGACACCTGCACTTTACAAGTGAACAGTTTGTTTAAGGCCACACAGCAAGTTGGGGACTAGAGCAATGCTGTGTGTGCCAGATCTTGGGATATTTCTTTAGAAATGTTCTCCCTGAACACCTTAGACAGTCAGTTAGTACCTGGCCCCTTCCATTGTTACATTTTGATACATTTATTACCTGTTTATTTATTACGTGGTCCCGAAGCTGTAAATGCAGAGCAGGGAACTTCTCTTGTTCACCTGTGTACTAATATCTGTATAATTCCCAATTTTAGAAAAATTTTTTTTAAATGTGATTGAGTCCTAACGACAACCTAGTGAACTAGATACTGCTGTTTTTATTTCCATTTTCCAGATAAGGAGACGGGTAAAGGTTAGGCCAGACAGTCGCTACAGTTACAACAGGGACTTGAATTCATGCCCAACTAGAGTTGGAAAGAGCTGGTTGTGTTGGTAGAGTTTCCATTATTCACACAGTGACCTTCACAGAATCCTTATTCTGCCTTACCCCAGGGATAGTTGCAAGGGATCATTCTCTATTGTTCATACCTTCTGCTTGGGTTTCTGGAGTACTCTGATGTGCTGTTAGGCCATGTCTAGGGTCATCCCTACTCTGTTAGGTCAGTGCTGTGGGCTTTGTGTGTGTGGGGAGGGGTATGCTTGAGGATTGAGGCTGCTTTTCTTTTTCTTTTTTTTTTTT
>NW_026067969.1:4087153-4116636 GCF_014885135.2 Alexandromys fortis | reverse complement strand
ACAGGGTTTCTCTGTGGTTTTTGGAGCCTGTCCTGGAACTAGCTCTTGTAGACCAGGCTGGCCTCGAACTCACAGAGATCCACCTGCCTCTGCCTCCCAAGTGCTGGGATTAAAGGCGTGTGCCACCACTGCCCGGCTGCTGCTTTTCTTTTTTAAGAGTTAAACCTTATTTTCAGTTGTGTTTGCAGGTGACTCTGAAAGCCAGAAGAGGGTGTTGGGTCCCTTAGAGCTTTGATTACAGGTGGTTGTGCACTGGGTTCTGGGAACCAAACTCCAGTCCTCTGGAACAGCAACAGATGCTCTTAGCCTCTAAGCCATCCCTCCAGCACCCAGGCTTTTAGCTTCCATCTTTTCTCTAGGTTGCTCCTGAGCACTTCGTGAAGGCGCCCTGTCCTGAGTATTGGGAGTTAAGAGTTGAACTTGTGGGTGACCTCAAGCCATTGCACATTCTTGGTGCAAACACGCAGAGTTGACACTCGTTGTGTGCCTCTTACCAAATGCGGGGCAAGCATTTGTTCACATGTAGGTGGCAGGGGCTGGGTGCTTACCATGGTTTAGGCTCCACTATTTCAATTTAATCCGTGTAACAGTATCATGTAACAGTAAGACACTATTCTTAGGACTTTTTGTTGTTGTATTTTGCTTGCTTGTTTTGCTTTTATAAGAAGACATCTGGGGCCTGGAGGACTATAAGTAATAAGCGGTGACTGTCAGAATGATTATTAACCTCTTGTAGCCCCCTGTGGATCTAGAAGCACCTGCTTGTGAGACTGACTGCCGATTGGATCCTGGAGCAGGCTAGTAGTTTTTGGCATGGGTAGCCCTCCCTAGTCAGTTATGAAAGCTTCTGTCAGCTCTGAAGTAAACAGGATGGTAAGCCTGCGTATGATGAGCTATGAGAGTCCTTTTGTGCCTTGCATTGATAGATGATACCTTAATTGTCTCACTTTATAACCTATTGAGACTGACTTCCTTTTCTGTACTGTCTAAACACTGAGAAACGTGGGTTTAAAAATGAGTTCTGTGGAAGGAAGAGCTAGAAGTAGAAGGGCCACCTGGCCTTCCTGGGCTTTGTGGGAAGAGGCACAGTGCTCTGCTGGGTGCTAAGGTGCTTACCGCTCCCATGTCTCCCTTGGTATTGCTACAGATCTACACTGACCCTTCCAAGAGGCTTGAGCTCTACTTCCGGCCCAAGGACCCATACTGCCACCCTGTGTGCGCTAACCGTTTCAGTACCAGCAGCATGCTGCTCCGGATCAGGAAAAGGACCAGACGGCGGAGAGCTGCCCCGGGGGCTGAGACCCAACCCCAGGTCACATTCGACTTGGAAATCCTTGGCATCATCTCCACAATTTATAAATTCCAGGGTAACTTTGACATCTGTATTGCTACCGGGTGATTTCAGGGCCTGATACGGAGCCACATGGAAAGTGGGGTAGGGTATGCCCATGCCTGAGGGAGAGCCGTTGCCCATTGTGGAGACAGCCTTTCCCTTTTCCAGTTAACAGCCCCTTACAGATTGTGGATATACTGCCTTCCAACCTTTTATTCATCTCTCTCTCAGACAGAGTGTCCTAGTTAGGGTTACTATTGCTATGATGAAACCCTATCACTAAAAGCAACTTGGGGAGAAAAGGGTTTATTTATTTCACTCACAGTTCCATCCAAAGCAGTTAGGCAAGGAACTTAAGCAGGGCAGGAACCTGGAGGCAGGAGCGATACAGAGGCCAGGGAGTGATGCTGCTTATTGGCTTGCTCCTCATGGTTTGTTCAGCGTGCTCTCTTACAGAATCCAGGACCACCAGCCCACAGTGGGCTGGGCCCTCCCGCATCAATCACTAACTAAGAAAATGCCATGTGGGCTTATCTGCTTACAGCCCGATCTTATGGAAGCATTTTCTCAATTGAAGCTCCCTCCTCTCAGATGACTGTAACTTGTATTAAGTTAACTTGTATTAACCGGCACACAGGGTCTCTCTGCATAGACCTGGGTGTCTTGGAGCTCTCTGTGTAGGCCAGGCTGGCCTGGGACTCACAAAGATCTGCCTGCCTCTACCTCCTGAGTGTTGGGATTAAAGGCATGTGCCACCACATCTGGCTTTCTGGCTCTTTTTAAGTGTTTATTTTCTATTTTTTATGTGCATATATGGTGCATGTGTATTAAGTGTCTGTAGATGTCTAAAGACAGTGTCCAATACCCTGGAGCCGGAATTACAGGCAGCTGTGAGTCATTGATGTGGGAACTAGATTTGGTTCCTTGCTCTTAACCCCTTAAGAGAAGGTAGGAATCTATTGAGTTCTGTGAGAATCTTTCCATTTTTAAGATAAACCATTGTGTGGTGCTAGATCAGACCAGTGATCAGCTCTCCAGTCTGAGACACCAATGTTTTGGAGCCTTCTCCCAAGCTGGCCTTAAACTCTAAGCCCAATGAACCTCTGTTCTAGCCCCCAGATTATAGGACTGTGATCCTGCCTGGCTCCCCTGTCAAGTTTTGACTGCTGCTAGTTTCATCCTCTGAAACTTCCCTGGCTGATGTGGGTCCCTTGGCACCTCATGCTTCTTTGAACTGGACGCCTAGTGTAGGATCCTCATGCAGAATTGCTCCTTCCAGGGAACTGTAAGGAGAAAGCAGGAAGGCAGGAAAGACAAAGCCAAAGAGCATTCACTTTGGAATTATGCCTGATGAGCCCTAACAGTTTGTTGTCCAGTTTTTAAGTTAGCATATAAAGTAGTGGGTTTCGCTGTGACATACTCCTACATGTGTAGCATTGTATTTGTTCTTATCCACTGTCCCCCACTCACCAGTTTCTTTAGGCAGGTGCCCTAGCATCCCTTTGCCTCAGCCTCTTGTCGGTGCCCTGGCCCTGGACAAGATTGCCAGCGATGGTGTCTGTTAGAGTCATGTGGGAGGTGCTTGGTGCACGATCAGCACACCTTAGACACAGCTGTTTACAGCTGCTGCCCTAAGGAAGAATCTGAAGAAACTAAATGGTTAAGAAAAGAAAAGGGAAATCCAAAGAGAAAAAAGGAGGGGGAGGAGTTTGAGGCCAGCCTGGATTCCAGTAAGATTGTGTCTCAAACATAAAACAAGGGAAAGAAGAGCAGGACCTAGACCTAGAGTCCCTGGGGCTGGGCCTGGATGCAGGCTCCTGGTAGTACTTGTTCGCCATGAGGATTGTCCTTCCAGGAGGAGGGGACTCCTGATGGGTCACAGCTGTATTTCTCTCTAATGAGCCAGCGCACTGTTGCTCTGGCCCTGGATCAGCAGGGGCACACTGTTTTATGAATTAGCTCCCTGGACTTTATCTGCTGTCCTCCCCTTAAGCCATTCTTACTCTACTAATTTGAGCACCCATCAGAAGGGTGCTGCACAGCTCATCCAGCCCCTTCCTAAAAGGACTTGAGTGTCTTCACAGCAGTGCCAGGACCGGAGTGAGTCTGCCATCTGTTCTTCTGTCTTTCCAGGAATGTCTGACTTTCAGTACTTGGCAGTGCACACGGAAGCGGGTGGCAAGCATGTGTCCATGTATGACAGAGTGCTCATGCGCAAACCCGAGAAGGAGGAGTTCTTCCACCAGGAGCTGCCACTTTACATCCCCCCACCCATCTTCTCCCGGCTCGACACCCCAGTGGACTATTTCTATCGCCCTGAGACACAGCACCGGTAGGCAGCCCCCACCCCTCACCCCGCTCCAGTGCAGCAGAGGGACTGGGGCTGAGGCAGCAGGATTAAATTCAGAAGGCAAGTGTCCTAAACAGTGGTCTGGTGGTTGCAGGCTGATATTGTTCCCAACAGACAGTGTACTATAGGACTTGAGAGCTCCTGATAACAGATGGTCTCTCTGGACCTTGCAGTCATCAATATTGACATTACCTGTGAAATGTCTGATGTGAACATCCCACTCTGACCCAGCCCTTTTCTGTCTCCTCTGTACGCCTCATGGCCTCCTGGTTCCTGTCAGAAGAGTTCATAGCTAGCTCTGCTACTCAGCCTTCTGCCATCTCCCTGCAGAACCTCAGCCCTTTGTCCCACTTCCACCTCCCTGTCTGCCCTCTTGTCTGGAGGTTGCTGCCAAGACTGTCCAGCCCTTACCTGTTTGCTGGTGCCTCCCTTCAAGCCATGACCCTCCCTGAATTTCGCTTACTGAGTGTGAGGCTGTGTTCTGAGGGTGGGTACTGTGAGTCTGAGAATCAGTGGTGGGCGTCTCTTGCGCTGAGGGTTGTGAAAATCCCAAATAAGACCACATGCAACTCAAGTGGTGTACGTCCTTCAGTTTACCACAGTCTGGACAGAATGGAGACCCAGCGTCTGTTGGAGAGGCAGGTCCTAGGCATTGTGAAATGTTGGTTTTCTCTGGAGGCAGCTGCACATTGACACAAGGAAGAGTCCCTTTGTATAAGAGCCAGGACTGACTAATATGGAAGAAATTAATTTGAACATGCCCAGTCTGAGATTATTAACAGTTACCAGCTGTGGGGAAATGCTGAGCCTGCATTTGGTCTCAGCCTCCCGGCTGTTTGCCAGCTCCCTGTCGTCCTGATTTTACAAAGGAGGTAGATGAGACTTGGGTTCTCCAGGCCACATGGGAGCTCTGAGCCTGGCTTTGCCCAGTCGCTGGGCCTTGCTTGGCCCTTAATCCCACACTGTTCTTTTACGCTTGTGATCTCTAGAGACGAGGTCTGTCTCTGTAGCCCAGGCTGGTCCAGAGCTTATTTCATCATCGAGGCTGGCAACATCTCTGGCCTTAGCCTCCCAAGTGCTTGTGTCGCCCTAGTTCCTTTTTAAAATTATACACACACAAAGACAGCATTTCTCATTTTGTTGTATGTTTCCCAGAAGCAGTGGCTTGGCTGCCTTTGTTCTCTTCTATAACTTTGGACCTGGCCTGAGCAAAGGGCTGCCAATAGCTGGGATCCAGTGAGAGAAGCCTTGGGAAGCAAGGCCAATCAGTATGCCAGACAAGCCAGAGAATGAAAACAGTGTGAAAGCTGGCCTGTGGTTGGTCTCTGGTGTTCCTGAAGGAGACGCTGGCTGGCTGTGTACAGCCTTCAGAAAACTGAGCTCTGAATGTTGACGTGGCACATGGTGGGTTCTGTGCCCTGTGAAAAGGGCAGGTGCTGGAACAGATACTGTAGCACAAAACAAATGATCGTGTGAGGGGGAGCAGGAGCCTGGGACCTTCCAGAAGGTGTGCCCAGGACAGCCATTTTGGAACAGGGTAGGACAGAAACACTTGCCAAGCCCTGATAGAGTCCTGCAGTGACCCGAGCTTGGAGCTTGGTGTCAGCAGACCACGTGGCAGAGAGGCTTTGCTCGGGGCTGGGGGCTGTGAAGCAGGACAGAGTGTGATCAAATGGAAGGGTGCATTAAAGGCATTGTGTGGGTGGACTGAGGGGCTCGAGAAGCCATTGAGGAGCTGGCAGCAGAAATGCATGATAGCACAGCAGCGCAAGAAAGGCTTCAGAGAAAACATTCTAGACCAAAGCTCAGGCCCATACAGAAGCAGCGTCTATAAAGCCAGGGATTAGGGTTAAGATCTCTTTGCTCTGAGCCGGGTGGGCGGTGGTGGCGCAAGCCTTTAATCCCAGCACTCCGGAGGCAGAGGCAGGTGGATCTCTGTGAGTTCAAGGCCAGCCTGGTCTAGAAGAGCTAGTTCCAGGACAGGAATCAAAAGCTACGGAGAAACCCTGTCTCGAAAATAAAAAAAAAAAAAAAAAAAAAAGATCTCTTTGCTCTGGCAGCAGGTTTAGGTCTCATCACAAAAAGAGTATTGTTCTCTGCTTTAAAAAACTACTGTAGCTGGGTGGTGGTGGTGGCAGAACTCAGGAGATAGAGGCAGGTGGATCTCTGTGAGTTCAAGGCCAGCCTAGTCTACAGAGTGAGTTCCAGGACAGCCAGGGCCGTTCCACAGAGAAATCTTTTCTCGGATAAAAAACAAACTTCTGTGAATTGAGGTAGGATAGTGTATAGCCATACTCCAGTTACCCAGGAAGCTATAGGAGGACACTCACTTAAGCCCAAAAGCCTGGGGCCAACTTGGACAAAAAGAGTTTGTTTCAAATGAATAAATAAATGACTAAACATGAGTAAATAAAAATGAAGAGACAGAAATCTGTAATAAATTAAAGTAAAAAAAAAGAAACTTCCAAAAAAAAAATGAATGAATAAACAAATAAATAGAGCTGCTGGAATTATAGGTTCATACGCTGGTGATCCCAGCACTCACAAAGTTGAGGGTCACAAGTTTAAGGCCACCTGGAGCAGATGTAAAAATGAAAAAGAACCAGATGGTGGCGGTGGTATGTGCCTTTTATCCCAGCATTCAGGAGGCAGAGCCAGGAGAATCTCTTGAGTTCAAGGCTAGCCTGGTCTACAGAGTTGATGTGGGATTCCCCTGTGTATGCTGTGAATACAATTGGTTAATAAAGAAAGCTGGCTTGAACCTATAGCAGGGCAGAACAGAGGTAGGTGGGGAAAACTAAACTGAATGCTGGAAGAAAGAAGGTGGAGTCAGAGAGAGAAGCCATGTAGCCTATCAGAGACAGATGCTTGGGACGGAACTTTACCCGGTGAGCCACATCTACATGGCAATACACAGATTAATGGAGACGGACTAGTTTAGAATATAAGAGTTAGCCAGAAATATGCTTAAGCTATTGGCCAAACAGTATTGCAAATAATATGGTTTCTGTGTCATTGTTTTGGGGCTGAGCAGCCAGGAACTAACTAGCAGCCTCTTACAACAACACAGAGTCAGTTCCAGGATACCCAGAAGTACATAGAGAAACCCTGTCTTGAAAATCCCCCAAAATGGGGGCTGGCAGAATAGCTCAGTGGTAAAGAGCACTGGCTGCTCTTCCTGAGGTCCTGAGTTCAATTCCCAGAACTTACATGGCAGCTCACAACTGTCTGTAACTCCAGTTCCAGGGGTTCTGACACTTTCACACAGACATACATGCAGACAAAACACCAGTGCACATAAAATAAGAATAAATTTTAAAAAAGTAAGAGGCTGTGTGTTTCCAGAGTTGTTGAGTCCGTCTGTTGCTTTCCTGTCCCCTCCTCTACTGTTTTTCTGATTATGAGAGTAAGTTGTACTTGTTAAGAAGAAACAAGTATCATGAAAAGATACAGCCAAAAATATGTATAAGTGCCATTGCTTCCCTGCTAAAACCCCTTGTGGGGGGAGGGACAGTATACTGCGTGTACAGTGTGCCTGGCACAAGAGTGTTAGGCCTGTCTTGGGTATGATTGCTGTTTTATTGTTTCCAGTACATTTATCTATTTATTTAGTTGAGTATAGAGTGTGGGAGAGTGGGGGTGTATGACTGTGTGTACTCAAGAGTGTGAGTGCTTGTGGGCATGCCTGTGCCACAGTGTATATATTGAAGTCAGAGGACAACTTGTAGGAGTCAGTTCTGTCTTTCCACTATGTGTGTCCTGGGGTTTGAACTCAGGTCATCAGGCTTGACAGCAAATGCCTTTATCTACTGAGCTACCTTGCTTTGTTTTTTCTTTTTTTGTGTGTGTGGGGACACGTTGTATGCTTTTTCAAGATTGGGTTTCTCTGTGTAACTTTGGCTCTCCTGAAACTTGCTCTGTAGACTAGGCTGGCCTCAAATTCAGAAATCCACCTGCTTCTGCCTCCCCAGTTCTGGGCCTAATAGTGTGTGCCATTATGGGCGGCTGCCTCATTGCTTTTTCAAAGTTGCATATTCCTGAGTGTTTTCGTCTCCTCACAAAGTAATTTACACCTGTAGCAGGAAGAGCGCGCCACAGCAGTGGAACACCTGTGCTACATTCTGCACACACAGGCTGGCAGCAACTAGTCCAAGCCTCTGGAGTAGTCATGAGTGAGGGCCAGCAGACTTGGGGCCTTTAGGCATGACCCTTTTTCTTCCTCATGTGATCAAGCAGGTTCCCTGCACGTGGAAAGAACCTGCCTTTCTTCCCAGGCACTGTTGATTTTTGTGTATGGCTGGCCTTCTTGGGGAAGGAGGGCCTGGCTGTCCACCTCAAGGGGTTGAGTGTACAGCCTGGGATAGCAGAAGGTAGGCTGGCAAGGTGTTGAGCCCCTTCTGCTCCCAGCAGTTCTCCACAGACTTAGAATCACAGTGGTCATTAGAGCTAGCCGGAGGCAGTGGACAGGCAGCAGAGGCAGCTCTGCCTCCCTTCCATGCTCCTGAAGTGAAGGCCAGCCACTACTTTCCTTCTTGAGGGTGCTGGGGACTCAGGGAGAAGGGCTTTAAAGCAGGGTAGTGTTGTACTTACCTGGGATGGTTCCTGACAGGTACGTTTGAAAACACACACACACACACAGACTTGACCCCATGTTCCATATTTAGTTTGTTAATGTGAAAACTGTTTGTTTTAAGTTTGCAGGTGGTATGCACTCATGTAGAAAAGTAGAGTAAAGTGCAAACTGGATGAGGTTGAGGAGGATTGTTTGAACCTAGGAATTCTAGACCAGCGTGGGTTACATAGACAGAGATTTTTTTTTTTTTTTTAGGTAAAGGGGTAGCAGAGGGAACTCAGTGGTTAGGAGCACGTATTGCTCTTCCAGAGAACCAGAGTTTGGTTCCCAGCACCCACATTAAGTGGCTCACAACTTCTGGCCCTCACACATATTGCATAAACATACAGACACATATGTGTAAATAAAATCAATATGTTTGAAAAGGTGATGACTGCAAATGGGCTTGTGACATGCAGTAAAATGCACTTAGAAGAGCTGTGGGGGTGGGGCTAGTGTGGGGAAGCAGAGGCCGATGTGTGGTAGTAACTGTTGAAGCTGAGGATGCATCCATGGGGTCCTGATGCTGATGTCTCTGTGTCTGCTGTTTGTGTTGTCTACCTCAAAGGGTTAGGGAACCGCTGCGAGTGCTTCAGGAGCCACCCACCCAGGCATGCTCTGTGCTGATACATGTGCAAAGTTAGTGCGTGTGTTTTAAAGGTTCATGGCACCCTGAAGAAGGTATGGAGATTGAGGTACCCTTGTGTATGAGAAGCACATCTCACACACTTCTCACCCCTCCCATGCACATACACAAAGTGGTCTGTGTGTTCCCGGGCAGGAGGGCAGGACACACCACAGGGTACAGTTCACATGGGTCCCTCCTGTTCTTAGATACTATGGATGTGGTCAGGTAGAACCCTGGCTTAACCTCTGGCTGTATCCTTGTCATTCACCTGTGTTGTCCAGATGCTTGTGAACTAAGTCATACTCTGCTAGGTAGAAGGACAGTTGACTAAGAGATGGCTGTAGCCAGGCCTCTTGGGGCTGAGGCCCAGCTCCTGTAGCAGATGCTGTTTGGGCACACTTTCTAATCTTGGTGGCCTCAGTTACTTCCTCAGAAACTCCTTCCTTGGAGAAGAAGTTTTGAGAGTTGAGTGAGTCATGTAAACAGGCAGAGTTCACATCACTGTCCACATATGTGGCTGATAGGCATTTGGATTGTGCCCAGCTTTGCACTGGCTGGATTTTGCTGTGTGTGGCTCGATGCAGTTGCAGGTGAGAGGCCACCAGCCTTGCCATGGTGCCCTTTCCCACACCCCAATCTCTGGGACTTTGGGACCTTGCCCTCCTTCAAGGCCATTGGCCCCGTGCCAGGCGATGGTGGCACACGCCTTTAATCCCAGCACTCGGGAGGCAGAGGCAGGCGGATCTCTGTGAGTTTGAGACCAGCCTGGTCTACAGAGCAAGAACCAGGACAGGCTCCAAAGCCACAGAGAAACCCTGCCTCCCCTGCCTCAAAAAAAAAAAAAAAAAAAAAAAAAGGCCATTGGCTCCTAGTTTCCCTGAGCCACTGCTCCTTCTCTCCTTGCTGGCAGCCTACCGGCATATGCTTCTCCAGCAGGCAGTGCTGGGGTCCTCCCTCCACTGAATCCAGAAAAAGGCACACGGCTGTGGTCTGTAGTGAGGCGTGCCTGCTGGGTTCCCTGCCTGCCTGGCCGGGTCTATGGCTGGGATGGTAATCTGACCTTCTCTCTCTCCACAGGGAAGGCTACCACAATCCCTCCATCTCGGGCGAGAACCTGATTGGATTGAGTAGAGCCCGGCGCCCCCATAATGCCATCTTTGTCAACTTTGAGGACCCTGAGGTACCTCTACAGCCCTTGGAGGCTGCAGTACAGACTTGGAAGAAGGCCTGCACCAACCCCATAGATCAGAAAGTGGAGGAGGAGCTGAGGCAGGTGAGTCTCAGCCCCACCCAGCCTGCTGGGCCACTCCTACTCCACCGCTCAGGATGGTGAGGCTTTCTCTAGCACTGACTGGTAACATGGGCATTTTTACCTCCAGCTGTTACATCTAAAAGCTGTCAGAAGCTAGGCCTGGCTTCATAGGCCTATAACCCCCAGAGTGGAAGTAGTATAAGGAGCAGGCCAGCTGGCCAGCAAAGTGAGTTCAGAGCTAGCCTTGGCAAACTAGGTTATCTCAGAAAGTAGAAAGAGGGCTGAGAGACACTGCTGGGTCAAAGCCTGGTTGGGGTGCCCAGAGACGGGTCATTGCTGGGTGTGACCTGACTGTGGAGCTGGGGTCTAGCAGCCTGTGCAGAGCTATTGCTTGTAACAAGCCCATGGCATATGGTCATGTACCAGACTGTGGCACCTTCATCCTGAATTGAGCTGGAGAAACGTCACAGGGCACTGTAGTCCCTTTGGGCTATATGACTGGGTCCATAGGCCTAAACAGCAGGTCTCAGTGAGGCTTTCCTTGTCGAAGCTGAAGTCAGACCCTGTTCAAGGACAGGGTCCCTCAGAAGCACAACTCTTAACTGATTCTCAGTAGTCACTTGAGGCTTTTTCTGTGGCTCATCTCTGCCCTGGCCCTCCATTCTCCGGTCACAGTGGCCTTGCACAGCCCTCCTCAGAACCAGGCCATCCCCTTCACCTTCTTGAAGTCTCATCTCCAGCACTTGCATTCCAGGTTAGCAGAGATCAGGGCTCTGGGTTTTTTTTTTTTTTTTATTTTTTTATTTTTTATTTATTATGTACACAATATTCTGTCTGCATGTATGCCTGCAGGCCAGAAGAGGGCACCAGACCTCATTACAGATGGTTGTGAGCCACCATGTGGTTGCTGGGAATTGAACTCAGGACCTTTGGAAGAGCAGGCAATGCTCTTAACCACTGAGCCATCTCTCCAGCCCAGCTCTGGGGTTTTAGCATGAGCTTGCTCAGTCTTGTTGCTCCAGTGCACTGTGAACCATGCAAGGACAGGAACTGTGTGGTCACTTCAGGACCCCACTTTCATTTGCAGGATGTATAATCTAGGCCTTTAAGGAATTAAGAGTAGGAAGGGGTTTTTTATGAGGTAGGTGTGGCGGGTTTCAGAGACTTGTTGAGTCCCTGCCTTCTACCACTGGGGCCCAGACATACACGACAGGATGTGAGAAGGCCAATAGCTGTTGGTGTTCGTCTCAGACTCTGTGACTTTCCCTAGCTCTTCGACATTCGTCCAGTCTGGTCACGAAATGCTGTCAAGTCTAACGTCAGTGTCCACCCTGACAAGCTCAAGATCTTACTTCCCTACATGGCTTATTACATGGTAAGTGGCAGCTAGTCTCACAGTCACCTTGGTTCCCACCAGTGTGGTTCTTGATCCTTCGTGTGACATATTAGAGCCATGGCAACAGAAGGTAGACATACCTCCTAGCACCCCTGCCACATGGCACCCTGAGACAACTTGTTTAAATTAGATAGAGAGCTGGTGAGATGGCTCAGGTAAAGTGCTTGCTGTACAGGCTGGAAGATCCCCAGCACTCACATGAAAGCTGGGCATGGTGGCATGTGCCTGTAACTCCAGCGCTGAGCAGGTGTAGTTGGGCAGATCCTGGGGAAGTGTATCTTAGAAAGTAAGGTGAAGAGTGATAAAGACAACCAGCAACACCCTCTGGTATTTGGTGTACACACACATGCGCGCAGTGACATACACACAAAAAAGAAACAGCTAGAAAGATTTCAAAACTTCCTGGTCCACCACAGCCTTCTAATAATGTGGATGACTTTGGATGAAGAAGCATTTCCTAAGTCATAGGTAAGCATCCTGTGCATAGTGACCTTATAGTGAGAAATTTCCTAGTGCCTAGCACTGGGTCAGCCTACATATCACTGTCTGTTCTTTCTGGAGGTGACAGTAAGAGTCCCTTTTTATCTCTGAGGAAAAGCAGGGCTCCGAGAGTTGACTGCCTTGTTTTGGTTTTGCAGCCCAGAGACCAGGCCCCTGAGTGACAACATCTCTCAACTCAGCTGTCCATTCTGAGTAGGGCTTAGTGGAAGAAGTCTACTCTTGATTCCTCCCAGGAAAGGATGGAGATAGGCATGGTGGTACAAAGGTTCCTAAACATTCGAAAGAAAAGGGGTTCTGCTTACCTGCCAAGGGAGCCAGCATAAAACACGACCTCAGAGATTGACGATGGGCAGGGCACTGTGGACTCCAGCCTGGAGAGCTCCTCTTTTCCTGAACATGACTTCTAACTGCAGTGCCGTTCAAGGACAGGAATCCGTGCACTAGGACATTGTGGGTACCAGGAACAGTGGTAGAAACTCCTGATCTCACTTCATCCTCATAGAACCTTGTCAAAGGGTAGGGTCTAAAGCCATGCTCTCAGGGCTGGGGCTCCTGCTGCCTCACTGCAGGGCTTGGTCTCCACCCAGGTACTAAGGACTCTTGGCCCTTTCTCATATGCAGTACTTTTTGGTCTTTAGATAACAGGTCCATGGAGAAGCTTGTGGATTCGTTTTGGCTATGACCCTCGAAAACACCCAGATGCCAAAATTTATCATGTGCTTGACTTTCGAATCCGCTGTGGAATGAAATACGGTAAAAATAAGTTTATTTTCTGTTTTTGTCTCTTTGTGCCCTCCAATTCAAGCAGATGCCTTAAAAAAAAAGATGTATGTGTACATATCTGTGTGTGAGAGTACAAGCACATGTGTATGCAGGTGAGCACTCCTGTGCACACACGTGGAGGCCAGAAAAGAGGTCAGGTGATCTGTGTCACTTTCCACCTGGTTCTTTGAGGCAGAATCTCTTCATGAACCTGGGATTCAGGTTTTCTGAGCTGACTGGAAGCCAGCAAGCCTGAGCAGTCCTGTCTCTGTCACAAACCCACAGTAGTGTACTCAGAGCTTGGGTAGATAGGATGCATGCAGGGTGTTACACAGCCACCTCTCCAGCACCGTTTCTAGCACTCTCCTCTATTCTGAGGCTGAATAGGGGATGGCTCAGCAGTGACAGCATGCATGCTTGGAGAGGGCCCTTCTTTAATTCCCATTACCATGTCAGACAACTCACAACTGTCTGCATCTCCAGTTCCAGAGAATCTGTACACTACATCTGGGCTCCATAGGCATCTGCACTTACACGCACATACTGACACACACACACACACACACATAATTTTAAAATTAAATATGTGGGTGTGTATATATGTTTATAAAATTATAATTTAAAAATAGTATACACACCTTTAAGAGCCTATTCCCAGCAGAAATAGTAGCACACACCCTTAATCCTAACATTCACAAGGCAGAAACAGGTGGATCTCTGTGAGTTCAAGGCCATCATAGTCTATATAGTGAATTCCAGAGGAATCAAAGCTATATAGTGAGAGCCTATCTTAAAAAAAAAAAAAAAAAAAAAAAAAAGTCTATTCCTGTGGAGAGACCAGAAACATTTCTGTACCTCCCAAGGCCCTCCCGCCCCTATGGAACAGTATAAAGGATCTTGGAATAGAAGTGCCAGCTCTTTGCTGACTAGGCTGTGGCTTTCTAGTTTATGAACAAGGACCTATGGCTCAGGTCCTACTTAAAAATTTTAAGTCCAGGGCTGGAGAGATGGCTCAGTGGTTAAGAGCACCGACTGCTCTTCCAGAGGTCCTGAGTTCAATTCCCAGCAACCACATGGTGGCTCACAGCCATCTTTAATGAGACCTGGCGCCCCCTTCTGACATGTGGGCACACAGGGAAGGGATGTTGTATACATAATAAAATAAATAAATATTAAAAAAAAAATAAAAAAAAAATTTAAGTCCAGGATGCCAGGAAACCACATAAGGGTATCAGCATGTGAGAACTGCTAGATGTGCTGGCATCCATTTCTTCTGTAGGTGGCAGATGGAGTTGACCACCTTAAGGTGAACCCCTGACTGCTGCCCAGATGGGTTTGGTACCTACTTCCCTTCTGACACATGGCCCTTGCGTGTAGGTTATGGTTCCAGGGACATGCCTGTCAAAGCGAAGCGCAGCACATACAACTATAGCCTCCCCATCACTGTCAAGAAGACATGTAAGTGGCTGGGTTGCCTGCATCAGGACATAGCCAAGGGAGGTGGGCAACAAGATGGGAGGTCTGCTGGCTATTCCTTACAGACAGGTGCGAAGGGTCAGACAGGGTTGTCCTCACTTCCTCTATTCCAAAGCACTGCCTTGCTCCCATGTAGCCAACCAGCTTGTTAACATGCGTGACCTAAAGCAGGGCCTGGGCCCATCAGGAACAGACGGCCCACGCAAATTGACCTACAATAAGTACAAGCTCAAGGTGAGTGTCCTCGGGCTCCAGTGTGGGGTCAAGTGTGGGGATAGAGTGTCTTTGCAAGGCTGGGCGTTTGTGATTCTGGGAAGGATCTATGACTGACTGAACTCTCTGCCTTCCAAGTGCCTTCTCATTACTCCCACCTCAGACCCCTCTGGAAAGAAAATGAGAATTTGGAGTGCCATGGGGAACAAGGGCCATCTGTGCAGAGAGGTGGTGACAAGTCCTGAGAGGGAATTTGACACCAGCAGATGTGTGGCTGCCCCTGGGGAGCCTGGCTCCCCTGAGGCCTGTAACTACTGCTGAGATGACAGGACTTGGGCGTAGACATGCGCACAGTCCAGACCAGAACATCTGGGGCTCAGCTGTGGGTTGACATGTGCGATGGGATGGACCCAGACCTCCAGGGCTTACATTTTCATCAGTGTCACCCCACGGTGGTTAGCTCACTCCCCCACTTCTCCTGATCCCTCTGCAGTCCTGCGATAGGCCAGGCTATTGTATCCTCTACCCTGCAGTCCCTGCTTGTGTGGCTGTGACAGAAAATGTAAGCGCAGAGACATGAGCGAGACAGCTGTCCCCTAGTGCCATCATGCCTTGGCTACCAAAGTCTTGGAGCCTTGTCCTTGACTTCAGGACTGCATTCCGAGTGGAGAGAAGAGAAAATGATACTCATTAAATGCTGCCCTCCTCCGGAAAAAGCGGTCAAAGGAGCATGAGCGGCATATAGAGTGACTGATTAGAGACAGCTGGTGAGGGGCAGATCCCATCCTTTGAAGGCACAGAAGGCGGAGCCCAGTACAGGCTGGTGGCAGACTTCCAGGGGTCCAAGGAGGCCCTGACTGCCTCCACCCTCCAGAACCTCCTGGAGAGTGAGAGCCTCCTTTCTCCACATCTGCTGGCCCCCTGGGCCTGGGGACAAGCCAAGTCCTTAGACTCCCATGGAAGCCACAGCATGGGTGTCCTTAGCACTTTCAGAACCTGGAGTGCTACATAACCACCCCATTCTCTTCCTTCCTGTCCACAGGATTCTGTCTACATCTTCCGGGAAGGGGCTCTGCCACCCTATCGACAGATGTTCTACCAGCTGTGTGATTTGAACGTGGAAGAGTATGTATGAGGGGTCCTGTGCCACTGATGATCCCCGGAGCTCTAGGCTAGAACTCACTAGAACAAGACCAGTGTTCTCTGCAGTGAGCGTTAAGGGAAACTTGGCCACTGGGAGTTGGGTGCTGCTCTTGGTCCTGCCATATGTGGGCTATAAGGCAGGGTCCAGCAATCGCGGCTGCACTGTACCCTGTAGAAAACAGCCCTGCTTGCTAATAGCAGTGACTCTTGCTGAAGTATTTTCCTGAGAGTCTCCTTGATTGACATGGTTCCTGATCCTGGACACCTGCCCATTGTTCTCAAGCAAGTTTAGAAAACATAAGAGTAGGCCCACAGTGTGGAAAGGAAGCAGGCAGCATGTGGATCTAGGGAGAGCCTGACTGTGACAGAGAAGTGGGCCTGGGTGTATACCTTCCGGCTTTGCATAGCTCTTTAGTTTTGGTTTGTTTTTGCTTTTGTTGCTGGGGTGGGTAGGAGTGGGGGTTTCTGTCCAGAGACTGCAAATGTTAAGGAACCCAGCTGGGAGCATCCATCCCTGCAAGACCTTCATTACACACCCCCTCTGAGACTTCCTTCTGAAGCACTGTTTGTCACACAGACCCCATGTAAGAGCCTCCCCATGGACATCCTGGTCCAACAAACCCCGTGCCCATAGAGCTGTACTGGAACTCTATCCCACGAGGAAGCACACTTGGAGCCACTCTCCCTGCCCCTGACTCTGCCCGCAGATTGCAGAAAATTGTTCACCGCAATGATGGGACAGAGAGCGTGTGCACGGAGAGAGATGGATGGTGCCTTCCCAAGACCACAGACCACCTGAGGGACACCATGTCACTCATGATTCTGCAGACCATCCGCTCTGAGAGGCCTGGTAAGAGCCACATGTGCCAGGAGGCCTCAGACCTACCTGTTCAGACAAAAGCTTCAGAGACCCTCATCTTGTCCATCACCCTTGGTGGAGGGAGGCCTGTGAGCTAGGACTCAGTTATGACACTTCCTGTACAGGAATGGCAGCTCTGCCCATCTCCTCCCGTGGGGTTGTGTGGCCCATGGCCCTGTACTGTAAATCCCTAGCTCCTTTTTCAAACCAAAGCCAGAGCTAGCCACTGGGGCAGGGCGTCTACAAGGGGACCTACAGGGCAGTGAAAAGCTCTTGCAAAGGACTTCCTTCCAGGCTAGGTAGTGGGTATCTGAGTAGAGCAGGGCTTCCTGCCTGTGTTTGGGACACGGGCTAAACCTCCTGGGAGTTCAGTCAAGGCTGTGACCCTTTTCTGGGAACACTGGTATGTGCCTTCTCACGGTGCATAGGGTCCCAGGTTGCTCATGACTCTAGAGAAAATGGCTTGAAACATGCCTTGTGAAGCTCCACCTTCCTGCATCCCGCCCTCATACTTTCAATAGTAGCTTCAAGCCCAAATACCTGTCCTAGTAAATGAGCTCCGGGTCATCTAGGAAGCCTGCACTGGGAGACATCGCCTTCTTTCCCTCTCGCGCAGCTCTGTTCTCTGACACAGGTAAGGCTGATCAAGGGAAAGGCCAGCTGATGTTCGAGTCTGGTGAGGAGGGCGAGGAGGAAGAGGAAGAGGAGGAAGAGGAAGATTTCAAGCCCTCAGATGGGAGTGAAAATGAGATGGAGACAGAGATTCTGGACTATGTGTGACAGCGCTGGCTCCAGGCAACCAGGTAAGACTGGCAACTATTCTCACAAAGAAGCCAGAGCCAGGTCACCCCAGAGGCACCTCTGAAGGAAGCTGGTGTCTTAAGAAGCAGGCCCTGGCTCTGATTGTAATCCACTGCTCAGTACTGCCTTCTGCCCTGAGTGTTTGAAGACGACCCTAATGCCATATAGATGACCCAAGGCCAAGAGCTGCAGAAGCCAGAAGTGGATGTGGTAAAGCTTGGGACACCCATCCTGGCAGAGGTCTTGTGAATATAATGACAGATGACCTGAGGAGCCTGGTCTGCCATCACAGACAGCCAGACTACCCTTGGTTTAGATAGCATCTGCCTGGGGATAGTGTTGGTAAAAAGACAGGCCTAGCCATAATTGTCCTGTTAATGAATTTTCCTAGGTGCCTGGGTGTCTCAACTTGGGGGGTTAGAGCTGGGAATGTTTCCTCTTGCCTGGGGCTCTCTAGCGCCTCATTTGTTCCTTCACTCATTCAGGACATGCTGGTGTACCGTGATGGGACAGTTGGGACAGGCCTGTGCCCCATCCAGGGTGGTGAGATGAGGACACTGGGCAACCTCAGACTGGGCTCAGCCTGACTTCGCCAAATGGACCAGCTCTTCAGTTCCCTGGAAACACCCTCTTGTCTGACAGCTTCCTTTTGTAAAACCAGAGTCTGTCATGTCCCTGCCAAGCTGGCCTCCCTGGAAGGTTCTCTCATGCATGGCCTCCCAAGCCCCTGGGCAGTAGCACCACTTCCTGAAGGATGCTGAGTGAGAGATGGGCCATTGCCTTGTTTCTCTGTGCGGCCTCTGTCCCTTGAACCGTGTGGCCTGGCACACACAGTCAAGTCACAGCAATTCCAAAGCCAGATGCCTTGAGCCAGCTCATCCTCCTGACAAGATTGAGGACCCATTGTTTCATTTGGCCCAAATGGATACCCCTGGGAACTTCCCAGCCTTGCAGGGAAGCAGCTGGACCCTTGTCCTCTGATGACCCTGCTCCCTGCTGCTTCAAAGAAAGCTCAGCCTAGAGGCAGGAAGTAATCCTTCCCTAAAGACTGGCCAGCCTTGCCTGGCCCCACAGGACTTCTCTCACAGAAGCTGCCAGGATACCTCAGCCAGGAGCATTCCCACTTCTGAGCTGCTGCCCAACCTGGTCTTTGGGGAGGTCTATCTAGGTTCTGGTCCCATCTACCCAGGAATATCTTGACTGTAGATCTGAGGAAGGTTCTGAGTAAGGGACCCCATGCCCTTTGAAGGCCTTACCTACACAGAGCCCAGGGCAATAGCAGTCTTGCCTTAGGTTGGCCAAACTAAGACGTCCTGAGCTCTAGCCACACCTAGCAAAGGGTGGTGATTCTTCTCCTGAATTCCCATGTAAATAAAAGTGTTTTCAGTATGAAAATATAAAATGCCCTCGGAAGTGCTCGTGTTTCATGCAGCTGATTCCCAGTCCCCTGACTTCACAGCACCTGAGTTGCACCCTGGTATTGTTTTCTATTTGTGTTTTGCTGGGTGTGGTTGAGAAAAGACCATACTTGTCTCTAACAGAACTACAGTGCTATTTGGCACAGAACCATTAGAATTTATTGTAAACAGCTGGCTTACAGTTGTGGTACAGGTCCACAGCCTTGGGGCATGGTGTAGGGTGGAGATTCAGTGAAAGGGCTGCCGTCAAAGGTGGCACCCTGGCTGTCCCGTCCCTCCCCCGCAGTCTCAGGCCTGCAGTAGACTGGGCATGAAGCCCACCCACATAGAGGCTAAGCTTTCCTGTCACCGCCTACTGATTTATACAGCATTTCATCTGAAAAAAGCCTCAAACATCAGAATGCTTGACCAAGTGTTTTAGGGTTTGTTGGCTTGTTTGTTTGTTTTGAGACAGGCTCTCTCTATGTAGCCCTGGCTGTCCTGGAACTCACTGTGTAGACTAACATTGAACTCCCGGAGATCCTTCTGCCTCCACCTCCTTCATGCTGGGATTGAAGATGTGTACACCGTGCCTACCTTGACCAAATATCTGTGTACCCTGTTAATATGTGACATTGATCACCATAGTTAACACAATTTCCAGTTCTTTCCAGCAGCCCTTTGGCCTCTGGGGGCACCTGTACTCATGTGTGCATACTCCATACAGACATATACACATAATTTAAAATAACAAATCATTGAAGTACATACGTTTAACAGTTGATAAACTAGACAATGTAACATGATAAAATCAGAAGGCTGCTTGGGGTCATTTAAGCCTCTCTGTTCTTTGTACTTGGGGTGAGTTCTGCAGGCCAGTGCCTGAAGGGACTCTCCCAAGTGAGGCCACTCACTGGCTCCTGTAAGCTTATATCTCCTGCCTGAGAGCAAAGTAGAAGCACCTCTCCCGAGGCACCTGCAACCAGGAAAGGGAACTGCAGACCCTGCGCTTGCCATGCATGCCAGGAACTCCTTGTCAGAGAGAAACTGAGGCTCAGGCCACATAGCTGGGGAGTGGCAGCAGCAGGCCTGGCCTGAGTTGTGGTTGTAATTCTGATATACGTGGCACCAGTGTTGGTGGACTTTACTTCTTAGGAAACATTTTATCCGCCCCCCACCAAAGGAAAACCAACTGCTATTAAAATGGCATGCCTAAATCCTATGTGTCTGTGTCAGTGGGGTTAGTGTTCTGTGTGGTCCTCTCTGTCAGCTCACCTTGATGCTTTCAGGCCAGCCTTTGGAGAGGTTGTGGACTGAGCACCCAGATGTGCCCCTAGGGTCTCCCCATAAAGAACTCCACATGCCACAGATAAGTACATCCAGCGTCAGCAGCAGCCAGCACTACTGGACTGTGACAGGTGTGTCCTTGTGGGTCTGTCACTGTAGACGTAGGCTACTCCAGTGTTGGGGCAGTGGACATGAGGACTCTCCTTCCTGCTCAGTGTTGCTGTGAACTGAAAAGTATTCTAAAAGCTAGAGAGGCCACTGTCCTCTACATCCCCCTCCTGCCACTTTCCTCCTAAGCTACCGTGCATTGCTCAACCCGCGCTGCCCAGTACAGAATTGCTTTCTTTAGCACTGTTCTCAGAATCAGTAGCTGACACGATACCCAACATGCGTGTTTCCTGCTACCCCACCTCCGCTGTATCCCACCTCTCACATGTGCACACCTACTGTGCACCATGGAGACCTGCACACTGGATTGGGCACAGCCCGTGAACGCAGTGGTGCATGTGGATCTGTAGGTTCCCCTGTGCTCCGGCACACACATGCAGAGCTGTGATCTGAGCTGGGGACTTGGGCTCCTGGACTGGAGGGGCTGCTGGCCTAGGAAGACTCTGGCTATGCCTGGCCAGCTGCTGTGTCCTCCGGGTGTAAAAAGGCAGCTGCACTCCTTAAAGGGAGTCTCTTAGGACTTGGTTTGTGTCTGTCGCAGTAATAATGTTTTCCTGATAGCCAAAGTACACATCCCTAGGATGGTGGCTGTTCTGATAACCTCGTACTGGCCTTCACCTCCAAACCCAGTGTTTTCCTCCTCCCTCCCTCATTCTGTGCCTCTCCTCTGCCAAGATTTTGTCTTTCTGCCTGGTTATGCTCCAGAATCCTTGCTTGTGTTCTCCAGGAAGCCCCACCCACCCTCCAGCAAGGCACAGAGGTGAAATATGCCCCTTTATCTGAAGGTGCCACCAAGCCCTGGTAAGTGAGCCACACCAGGTTTCGCTCTGGAAGCTCCCCTCCATCTGTGCCGCCATGTCCACCTAGTTTCTTGTCCTGCACTCCCGGGATTCTGCCTCCTGCACTTAGCTCAGCCTGCACTGCCCCATACTTCTTGCAGGTTCTTGGAGTTTGCAAGAGTCAACCACAAGAGTCTCTCAGGGATTCCCCACTAAGGTACCTTGAGATGAAGCACACCCATTTTTCTGAAGGTGACACTAGACCCTAAAATGACAACACCCAGCCAGGGCTGGCCCTGGGATGCCCTCCCCCACATTATCCATGCCACCTGCCTCTGCTCCCAGGTAGGCAGTTACCCACACAGGTACACACCGGGCGCCACTCAGGTTGCACGGGGCCAGCCTGACCTGGGAGAAATGGATCATTCCACACCTGTGTATCTGAGTACATGGTATGCATGTGACCTTGGCTCCAACTCCATAAATATAGGAGAAATGGAGAGAAGGGCGCCTAGGGGCAGACACTCACCATGGGGCGCCTGGAGGTTCTGATTTTTGGCCTCACTTGCTGCTTGGCAGCAGCTTGTGCTGCAAAGGTAAGTCAGAGCCCTGCAAGGGACCGCAGCCCTCTCTTGCATTAAGATCTGGAAACTGGGGGCAGGGCTGGAGGATGGAGGACAGAGAGATCACAGAAAGGGAAGAAGAGGCCAGCAAGCTCAACAGCACTGGCACTCCAGGTTCTGGTCCTGCTTGGGCCACACCCAGCTTGTCTTGCTCACATGAAGCCTCGTGCAGCCTGCACAACTGTATTGGAATCACACACCAGGAGTAGTTTTGCGTGTAAGGACATCTCTTGCACTATTTGAAGCATTTATACTAAAAAGCCCACTATTGCTCCGTGGTTTCAGGTGCGCCTAAGTGGCAAGCCTACCCACAACGTCCGGCTTTTCCCCTTTTCTAAGGGAACCCCATAGAGAAAGAAGCAGCTAGCCTGACATTACAGAGCGACCACATCCTGTTCTTGAATAGGAATCTGAAATGTCTGTTCCAAATCAGGGCCTGTTCCCCAAGTAACCTCCATTTCTTGCTCTTCCTGAGAGGGGTGAACCCTACCTGCTGTATGCAAGGCTTCCCTCCAAGTACCTGGAGGAGGCTGTACCAGTTCTGGGGCGCCTGTAAAGTCTGCCCTTTGACCATCGTTCTCCGTGTGTGTGGACAAGTCGCTGAAAGCTTGACAGATGCAGGAGACAGCATAGGTCCCTGGACAGTGGTCCCAGCTCCTCACCATGTTACTTCCCACCGCCTTCATGCTCCAGCCCTTGTCGTGCTGGAGAACACCCTTCCTCCCCTGGAGCAAGGAAGCTGGGGTGCTGGTCCTGGGCTCCTGCCATGATAAGGAAGTAATTATCTTTCTCGAGAGAGTTCTTTTGGGGTGTTAGAAGGACCTGAACTTACTTTCCACTGATCTACCGCCAGCCAACACACCCATCCTGACACTGGCCAGAATCCCTGCATCCTTGGTCCCCCACTTGAGGCACTCAGGTCAACCACAGCCATACAGATACGCTGAGAGGTGACATTCCCCCGTCCCCGAGCTGGCTCTCTGACTCATCCCAGTAGCCCGGAGGCTGAAACAAGGAACCTCAGATGTCCCAGTTATCTGTGGAGTTTCCCCAACTCCTCTCTTTCTCCAGTTTCCTCACCCAGTATAGTAGGGACTTCATGGGCCTGAACTTCAGAGGGCTCCTGGGGTCCTAGCTTGGGCCTGCAGCCTCAGGCCACCTACTTCCCCCTACCTGAAACCACGCACAGGGGAGAGGCAGGAAGTCACACTGTCTCTGCTGCCAGGTAAGCAGAGCTGCTCCTGCATGTGTCCTGGACTGATGCAAGCAGAATGGGAGGTGGCATGCACTGGCACTGAGATTGGACAGCCTTGTCTCAGCAGAATGACTCCCAGTGGGGAAGTCCCTGCACCTTAGTTTGCAGGGACAGTGGGTCAATGGGTACCTGCCTCCAGGCCACTGGGTAAGACTACATACCAGCTGAGCGGTGGTGGCGCACACCTTTAATCCCAGCACTCAGGAGGCAGAGGCAGGTGAATCTGAGTTCCAGGACAGACAGGGCTGTTACACAGAGAAACCCTGTCTCAAAACAAACAAACAAACAAACAAAAAACGACTAGTCACCAAGTGGCAATACTGACTGGCCCTGGGAGAACATGGACATAGCTCCATGCCCAGCTAGCTAGGCCATGGGGAGAGGTAAAGGAAGGAGAGTCAGACCTCAGAGGCTCACGGCTATGTCGGAAACATTCTGGCAGCAACTGTGCATCCACCGCTGTTGGCAGTTGGACAGGCCTTCCCTCTGACAGCCATCAAGCCGTGGGGAAATTGCTGTGGCCCATCTTACACACCAAGACTCAGCCGAGCCTTTCTTGCTCCCAGTCTTGGCGGCTGGTCTTGGTTGGGGGCCTTCCCGCACCTAAGGCAGGAAGATGGTGGCCGCAAAGAAGATGAAAGTCTCTGGAGTTGGCGAAAAGTGAAAAGTACGTGCTGGTATACAAACAGACTCCGAAGATGATCAGACAGGGCAAAGCGAAACTGGTTATCCTCGCCAACAACTGCCCCGCTTTGAGGAAATCCGAAATAGAATACTATGCCATGTTGGCTAAAACTGGTGTCCGTCACTCCAGTGGCAGTAACATTGAGTTGGGTACAGCGTGCAGAAAACACTACAGAGTATGCACACCGGCTATCCTTGACCCAAGTGGTTCCGATATTATTAGAAGCATGCCAGAACAGACTGGTGAAAGGTAAAACAGAAGTTTTCCTTTAATAAAACTTTACCAGAGCGCCTTTAAATAAACAAATGAAGACTCAGCTGAGATCTAGACCTTCATTCTAGAAGGGCAGAATATGGGCTGAAGTGGCTTCAGGCAGCTGCAGAAGGATGGGCCAGGATTGGGTGGGGGCTGAACCATCCCTTCCAGCACTTGGCAGGGGACCTGCTAGCACCCTGGAGCCTGTTCAGTCAGCCACTCTGGATTCAGGCTAGCCCAAACCCATCTGACCCTGTCACCTTTCACCTGCAGCTGGGTTCTGTGTACACAGAAGGTGGTTTCGTGGAGGGCTTCAACAAGAAGCTTAGTCTCTTGGGTGGTGATTCTGTTGACATCTTCAAAGGCATCCCCTTTGCCACTGCCAAGACCCTAGAGAATCCCGAGCGCCACCCGGGCTGGCAAGGTGGGTGCTGGGTGCTGGGTTGGCCCTGGCCCTGACCCTGGCCGGGCTGGTCCTCTTCATGCCTGCCTCTTCTCTCACTGTAGGGATTCTGAAGGCCAACAGCTTCCAGAAACGTTGCCTACAGGCCACTCTCACCCAGGACAGCACCTATGGGCAAGAAGACTGCCTCTACCTCAACATCTGGGTGCCCCAGGGCAGGAAACAAGGTCTGGATCCCAGTTTCCCAGAGGATCCCACCCCATTCCCTACACCAGAGCTTCAAGGAGGGGTTGCCACTGCTGATCTCCGCAGTCTGGGTTGAGCACCTGCTCTAACAGGGCTAATGAGTTCACTGGGGAGAGGGCCTGCCGGTGTCTGAATTCCCTGTCTGCCCCTGTTACAGTGTCCCAGGACCTGCCTGTGATGATCTGGATCTATGGAGGCGCCTTTCTTATGGGATCTGGCCACGGGGCCAATTTCCTCTCAAACTACCTGTATGACGGGGAAGAGATTGCCACTCGGGGTAACGTCATCGTGGTCACTTTCAACTACCGTGTGGGACCTTTGGGTTTCCTTAGCACCGGAGACGCCAACCTTCCAGGTAGGTTGCGACAGTGAATGTGCTGAACCCTGTGAACTCTGAACCCAACAGACAGATGCACTCCAGAACTCTCTACCCTGATGGCTACGGGAGGGCCCAGAACCTTCTTCAGGGAGCTGGGGTACAGGAGCTGAACTGTGAGGCCTGGGAGCTCTAGGCAGTCATCGGGAAATGAGAGAAGCCGAGGGACAGAGTGGCTGAGGCGCAAGTTGAGTCCTGGAGAGCAAGGTAGGGAGGCTGAGGTAGAGTCGAGTGGACATGGAAATCAAAGGACAGACAGACAGTAGGAGGAAGTGTGCAGTACCCAAGCAGAGCCACCTGCTGGCTTTATTTCCCTGGACCTCCCCACCCTTGCAAGTCCTCTTCTGCTCAGCCTCCTGGAGAGCCCTTGTTTGCTGTCCTGGACTCTTCCAGGGTGTCGCTGCAGTTAGGACTGGTTCCCGCTGTTCACATGACTTGCCACCCTCTGTATAAGCCCCAGGTCGCTCATCTCTAGCCTCCCCCAACTCTAGTTGAGGGTCTCTCCTGATGAAGGCTATACTCCCCATACCCTCAGGTAACTTTGGCCTTCGAGATCAGCACATGGCTATCGCCTGGGTGAAGAGGAACATCGCAGCCTTTGGGGGGGATCCCGATAACATTACCATCTTTGGGGAGTCTGCCGGAGGTGCCAGTGTCTCTCTGCAGGTCTGGGGCCCTCTGGTGTGGAGAGTCTGACCCCAAGATTACGGGAGGGAGCCAGTGGGGCCTAGGAAAATGGTCAGAGCGGAGTGCAGCTGGGAGCTCTGGCCCAGGTACAGCCTGTTGATAGAACTTCCGGGTATTGCAGACCCTCTCCCCATACAACAAGGGCCTCATCCGGCGAGCCATCAGTCAGAGTGGCGTGGCGCTGAGCCCCTGGGCCATCCAGGAGAACCCACTTCTCTGGGCCAAAAAGGTAAGTGCCACAGGGCAGGAGTAGCCAGGGTGGGGACCGTTCCCATTTTCATGTTGTCCTGGATCTTCCCTTTGCTGCCCCTAGCCGTTCCAGGCCTGGCCACGGCTTCCTCTAACCTCCCGCTCTGCATTCCCCTAGATTGCTGAGAAGGTGGGGTGCCCCACAGACGACACTAGCAAGTTGGCTGGGTGTCTGAAGATCACAGATCCCCGGGCCTTGACACTGGCCTACAGGTTGCCCTTGAAACAGCAGGAGTGTAAGTGTGAGCTGCTGGGGGTGGGAGGCCCTTGTGGGCCAAGATAGAAAGATGCCAGACCAGGGCCTGTCCCTATCTTCCTGCCACTTCCCTCTAGCAGGCCCCAGTGGTAAAGGGGGGGGGCGCTTATACTGATCTTTCTTCCACTCCTCCAGAGACATTTAATAAGCCAAACACGGCCAGGTGTGGTGGCGTATACCTTAATCCCAGTAGTCTGGTCTACACAGTGAGAGGCCAGCCAGAGTCACATAGTAAGACTCCCTGTCTAAAAATAAATAAAAAAGAATAAAGAGGGCTGGAGAGATGGCTCAGTGGTTAAGAGCTTTGCCTGCTCTTCCAGAGGTCCTGAGTTCAATTCCCAGCACCCACATGTGTTTACAATCATCTGTAATGATATCTGGTGCCCTCTTCTGGCCTTCAGGGATACGTGCAGGCAGAACACTTTGAATACATAATAAATAAATAAATAAATAAATCTTATTTTTAAAAAAAGGAAGAAAGGGAGGAAGGATAAACATGATAGCATGAACCCATACATAGTTTCAGGAAGATGTGTGGACCCAGACCCAGGGCCTGTCTACCTTCCTTGTTAATGTGTCAATCATTTGCAAATTTCCAAATGCCCCCTGTGGTGTTTGGGCCTTCTAGCTGGAGCTGCTACCAGCAAACATGAAGAAGCAACCTGTCAGCCTAGGAGATGGAATTTGTTTTCTTTGCTTATTTTTCTAAAGCGAAGTCCAGCGGTCTTAGTGTTTGTGCCCTTGGTTCCTCTTGCCCTCTTGTATCATAGAGCAAACTCTGAGCCTATGCGTGATAGGCAAAAGCTTGACCTGTGAGCACCCCTGCCGCTCAAACCAACTATTTTGTTTGGGGAGCCACTGAAGGAAGCCTCACTGTGCTGGGCCCAAGGACAGCCAGGGTCTCCTAGCTGAGCCAGTGCACAGGTCAACTGGCAAGCCTAGAGGGCAGGCAGACCTCATACACGGTGGCCAGCAGACTAGAACCTCTTCTCTGGTGTAGGTTCAACAAGGAAAGAGGGAGGGGACAGGGACACTGAAGCAGGAGAGCAGACAGCGCCGGCCTGTGGAGCAGTGGACTCTCCCCATGGTCATGAGACAAAGTCTGGGGACGTTCTTACCTATCACAACCAGGGAAGGGTACCACTGATGTCGAGCATGTTAGGCTAGGGACAAGTTCGACAGCCTACACATAGGACACTCATCCCTATCACAAGCTGACAGTAGCCCAAAAAGTCCCTGAGGCTGGGGCTAAGGAACCCTGCCTGGTCTGGTCAGATAAAGGAAGAAAGAGGTCAAGCTTAGTACAAAAGGTCAAGAGAAGGACCCGGCAGGCATTTAAAAGTATAAGGATCTAGCCGGGCAGTGGCGGCGCAGGCCTTTAATCCCAGCACTCGGGAGGCATAGGCAGTTGGATCTCTGTGAGTTCGAGGCCAGCCTGGTCTATAAGAGCTAGTTCCAGGACAGGCACCAAAAACTACAAAGAAACCCTGTCTCGAAAATAAAAAATAAAAAAATAAAAAAAGTATAAGGATCTGTTGGCTCTCCCACTCAGACCCCATTTGGTATTACCTGGGCTTCACCCCTGTTGTCGATGGAGACTTCATCCCTGATGACCCCATCAATCTGTATGCCAATGCCGCTGACATTGACTACCTGGCTGGCACTAACGACATGGACGGCCACCTCTTTGCTACTGTTGACATGCCAGCCATCGATAAGTCCAAACAGGATATCACAGAGTGAGCAAGGGAGGGCAGCATGCACCTGATAATACCTGGGAAGGAACAGGCATTGCTTGGGGAGGGGGAGGCTAGCCCCGCGGTGGGGGGAGGAGGCAGGGATGCTTAACAGGGTGAGTGTGAGGAGGTGGGTGCTGTGTTGGGGTAAGGGCAGACAGACATGCTCCTGCCACCAGCAGCAGCAGGTCCAGTGTCTGTTTCCCCCATCCCTGTGCAGGGAGGACTTCTACAGGCTAGTCAGTGGAAGCACTGTCAAAAAGGGGCTTAAGGGTGCCCAAGCCACCTTTGGCATCTACACCGAGTCCTGGGCCCAGGACCCATCCCAGGAGAATAAGAAGAAGACAGTGGTGGCCTTTGAGACTGACGCCCTCTTCCTGATCCCCACGGAGATGGCTCTGGCCCAGCACAGAGCCCATGCCAAGTGAGGTTCTGGGAAGGGGTGTGTGGGGGAGGCTCTTGAGAGAGGGCTGCTTAGGCCGCTGTGGCTTTTGACCAAGGCCTCTTGGCTAACTGAGCAATGAATTTAGCTCTGGGCTACACATCCGTCAAGATTAAACAGGTAATTGAGGCATATACCTTGTCCAATCATGTGAGACATATGAATTCAGACGGGGAGAAACAAAATCCTTAACCTTGAATTATGGGAAGAGCCCTCTGAATATTTTGCAGAGTGGAGACATGAACCATGAAAGTGCAGATCCGTGAACATGGCTGCAGCTTTTCTTTCCCTGGGCATCAAAAACTCCAGTTGAGAACTGGGCACAGTAGCACACACTTTTAATCCCAGCACTCAGGAGGCAGACCTCTGAGTTCAAAGCCAGTCTGGTCTACATAGTAAATTCCAGGTTAGCCAAAGCCACATAAAGAGACCCTGTCTCAAACAAACATACCCCAATTTGTGAGACTTGGGGGTCCATCAGTCCCTGCCCTGCTCCTCCTGGCCTCTCTCCAGGGCCTACCACCCAATGGAGCCTCCCCCCAACCTATCTGTTTCTGTTACCCTCAGGAGTGCCAATACCTACTCTTACCTGTTTTCCCACCCTTCACGGATGCCCATCTACCCCAAATGGATGGGGGCTGACCATGCCGATGACCTCCAGTATGTCTTTGGAAAACCCTTCGCCACTCCACTGGGCTACCGGGCCCAAGAAAGGAGTGTCTCCAAGGCCATGATTGCCTACTGGACCAACTTTGCCAAGAGTGGGTAAGATGTGGGGTTGAGCCTAGGACCAAGGGTAGCAAACTTGAGGACTCCTGTGGCCCTGTAAGCCTGGGCTCTGGCCCTGCCCCTCATTTGGGCAAACTTCTTATTCTCAAGCCTTGGTAACCAGTTTGCACACGGGCAGAAGAACTGCTGACCCAGCCCCAAGGCCAGGTACCCAAGTACATGTTCACCATGACTGAGCATCAAAACATTGGCCCAGAGGGCCAACCTGTCTCTGTGTAGAGCTGTCTGTGAGCACAGGTCTCCAGTTATAGCAGGCTTTCTCAGACCCCCAGCCCCCAAGTCATGACATGGAGACTTGTTACTAATTATGACTGCTCGGCCTTATCTTATGCTTGTCCCATTAGCTCTTATAACTTAATTCAACCTGTTTCTCTTCAGCTACAGTTTGCCTGGGGACTTTTTACTTTTCCTTCATTCTGTATGTCCTACTTTTCCCGTGACCTCTATTGCTGGCTGGCTAGCTGGCCCCAGGCCTCTCTCTCTCTCTCTCTCTCTCTCTCTCTCTCTCTCTCTCTCTCTCTCTC
>NW_026067969.1:4082613-4086978 GCF_014885135.2 Alexandromys fortis | reverse complement strand
CACCTTTCCATAGTTAAATACCCCGCAACATAAACAAATGTAGCACCTTTCCATAGTCAAAGTAATATTTCACACATTCGGTCTCTTTGTCGTCCTCAGCCCCCACTCAGTCTCTTCTCATTCTGTAGGGATCCCAACATGGGCAACTCACAGGTGCCCACCCACTGGTACCCTTATACCGTGGAGAACGGCAACTACCTGAACATCACTAAGTCGATAACTAGCACGTCCATGAAGCAGCACCTGAGAGCCAAGTTCCTGCAATACTGGGCTGTGACGTACGAGGTGCTGCCCACAGTGGCCGATGAACAGGGGACCCTCCCTCCCCCTGAGGATGACTCAGAAGCTGTCCCTGTGCCCCCTGTGGATGATTCCCAGGCTGCCCCTGTGTCCCCAACAGACGAGGCTCAGATGCCTGTCGTTATTGGCTTCTAATGTCTGGTAAGCCTTGGTCCCAGGGTCTTCCTCTTTTTAGGTTCTCCTTTCTCAATAAAGCCTTAGCTGTGCCCACCTGGTATTTGGTTTTTGTTCCTGAAACAGCCTGGAGGAAGGAGGGACCCTCAGTCGATAGCGACAGACACTTGGTTCATCCCTGCCAATCCTCAGGCTGTGGAAGTCAAAGGACTATCTTTAGTTTAGGGGCAAACACACAGCACCAGAGATGTCAAACATGGGGCTGGAGTCTCTTGTAGGCAGGAAGCAGGCACCCTGGGATCCTGGAAAATCACTCATCAGGGTCATTCTCCAGTCCTGGCCAGCATATGTGGCAGAGAGAGAGGGCCATCATGGGCACAGGCAGCTATAGGGAGCTAGAACCTGGCTCACAGGCCTCAGGAATGCTAATAGGAAGACACACACTACAGCCTTAAGCACTGCACTCTGGCTTTCCTACGCATGGTGCCAGCAGGGGATAGAACCCTGAGGCTGGTGTCTCAGGGAGTGTCTCCGTGAGAAAGGGGTTGGCCAGGGTCCTGCTTGTCTGTGGGTAATCCTCCTCCTCTCCCTCTTCTCCCCATCCCTCCTCAGACTTTTTTTGTTTGGTTTGGTTTTTGTTTTTTTGGGATAGGGTTTCTCTGTATAACATCCCTGGCTGTCCTGCCCTTTGTAGACCAGGCTAGCTTTGAACTCACAGAGATTCACCTGCCTCTGCTTCCCAAATTCTGGGATTAAAGGTGTGTGCCACCACGGGCTGGCCCCTCCTAAGACTTTTATGACTTTGAAGTCTACATGTCCCTACTGTGATTCAATAAACATTCAGGCAAGCTTCAAATGCTCCCCTTCCTCCACAGCTGTAGGAAGGCTTCCTTTTGGTTAGGAAACCACCCTTGCAAGTGGCTTTTGTTTCGAACCTAGGACTTGCTGTATTGTCCAGGCTGGTCTCGAAGCTGGGCACAAGGGCTCTTCCTGCATCAGCTTTCTAAGAACCTAGGATTATGAACTAGGATTTATAATACTATTTATATTAAATTAAATAATTGTATTTTGAGTCAAAGTTTTGCTATCTATCTCAGGCTGGTCTCCAACTCATAATCTTCCTGTCTCAGTCTCCCAAATGCTGCGATCACAGGGGTGTACTTTTGTATTCAGTCTGCAAGCATAAATTTTTTAAAAATCATTTATTTGTATTTCATGTGCATCGGTGTTTTGCCTACATGTATGACTGTGTAAGGGAGTTGGATCCCCTGGAACAGGAATTACAGACAGTTGTGAGCTGGGAATTGAACCTGGGTCCTCTGGAAGAACAGTCAGTGCTCTTAATAACTGAGCCATCTCTCAGGCTGGTAAAATCCTTAAAATTGTGATAAACAGGCCAGCAAGATGGCTGAGCAGGTAAAAGCCTGAATCCACATGAAGGTGGAAGGAGAGAACCAACTCCATGAAGTGGTCCTCTGACCCCCGGTGTGCACATACCCCCTACCCATTGAAAGATTATTTATTGTGATAGAATACATGTCTTAGGGGCTAAAGAGATGACTCAGAGGTTAAGAACACTGACTGCTTTTCAAGATCCAACACTCTCACACAGACATACATGTAGGCAAAACACCAATGCACATAAACTAATTTTTTCTTAAAAATCCATGGGCTGGAGAGATGGCTCAGAGGTTAAGATCACCGACTGCTCTTCCAAAGGTCCTGAGTTTAATTCCCAGCAACCATATGGTGACTCACAGCCATCTGTAATAAGATCTGATGCCCTCTTCTGGCCTGCAGGTGTACATGCAGGTATTGTACACATAATAAATAATAAAGAAAACATTTAAAAAATCCATGTCTTAGGCTAACTGAAGTATTTGCAGGAGAATTACACTGTTGTACCCCCAGCACCATTACTTTCTTTTGGTATTTTTTAAATTTTTTTCATTTATTTTACATATCAACCACAGTTTCCCCTCCCTCTTCTTCTTGTTCCCTCCCTCCAATTCCCATCTATCCCATCATCCACTCCTCCTCTGTTTCAGAAATAGGCAGCCCTTACATGGGAGTCAACAAAGCATGTCATATCAAGTTGAGGCATGACCAAGCTGCTGGTGCTGTATCAAGGCTGGGGAGGCATCCCTGCATGAGGAATAGGTTCCGGAAAGCAAGCTCACGCAGCAGGGACAGACTCTGGTCCCATTGCAGGGGTCCCACAAACAGACCGAGCTACACAACTGTCATTCATGTGTGGAGGGTTTAGGTTGGTCCCATGCAGGCTCCCTAGCTGTCAGTCTAGAGTCCGTGAGCTCCCATTAGCTCAGGTCCGCTGCCTCTGTGGTTTCGCTGTCATGGTCTCAACCCCATCTTGCTCATATAATCCCTCCTCCCTCTCATCAGCCGGATTCCTGGAGTTCAGCCCAATGCTTGGCTGTGAATCTCTACATCTGCTTCTATCAATTACTGGAAGAAGGCTCCACTATGACAATTAGGGTAGTCTCCAGTCTGATTAAAGGGGAAGGCCAGTTCAGGCACCCTCTCCACTATTGCTTGGAGTCTTAGCTGGGGGTCATCCTTGGAGATTCCTGGGAATTTCCTGGCACCAGGTTTCTCCCTATCCCCCCAAATGGCCCCCTCTATCAAGATCTCTTTCACTACTCTCCTCCTCCGTACCAGCCCCAACTTGATCAACCAGATCCCTCATGTGTGTGTGAGTGTGTTACCCAGGAGATCTCACCTATTCCCCTTCCCAGGGAAATCCACGTGTCCCTCTAGGGTCCTCTTTGTTACCTAGCTTCTCTGGAGCTATACCACTGCCTATTTCCCAAACTCTTTATCACCCCAGACAGAAAGAAACTCTGGTTCCACTCGACATTGGCTCTCCACTCTCCTTCCCAGCCCCTTGTGACATGTCATTTCACACGCCCTGAAGGTCTGTCTATGTGCTCCCCGCCCTGCCTGCTGCTGGTGCTCCAGGACCTTAAGCACTCCTCTGATTGTTGCAAAGTTGGTAGCAATGCACTCACTTTCAAATTTGAATGTGGGTCCTTTATTTAAATTCTTGGCTGATTTAACTAAAGGTTTGTCAATTTTGCTTATCTTTTCAAAGAACCTGATTCTCTTTTCTATTCATCTGCTACATGTTTTCCACCATTTTTGTGTGTGGAGCACGCATATTTGTGTATGATCGGGGTGTGCATGTGGAGGCCCAAGGTTGATGTCAGTAAGCATCCTGGGTTTTCTTCTGTAGTCTCAGGGCCTTTCCTCGCGGTAGACGAGATGATTTACTTCAGTGTGTTTGAGGTTTTCCCTGCACGTGTCTAGGAGGCCAGAAGAGGGCGCCAGGTTGCCTAGAAGTACAGGTGGTGGTGAGCCGCCTGCAGGGAACCAAATCTACATCCTTTATAAGACCAACAAACGCGGCAGACAAGTTGCTGACCCCCGTGCTCTCTCCAGACTCTGTTTAAAATGACGTGGATTTCTTCCTTTATTTTGCGTGTGTGTGTGTGCATATGAGCACATGGTGTTTGTGAAGACCAGAGGACGACTTACAGGAGTTGTTTTTTTTTTTTTTTATGAAAATAAGCTTTATTACATCAAGTAATAAATACAAAGATGCAACAGTTGCAGTCGTTTTCTTCCAGATGTTGTGACCGTCTCACAGTAAACACGGAACTGAGATCCACAGTCTCAGGATGGACATTTACAGGGCGCGCGGCAGGTTGGGTAGATTGCTCTTTCTGCTGTAGTTGGTTCTTTTGCCACCACGTGGGTCCCAGGGACTTGGGTTGTCAGGCTCAGAGGCAAGTGTTTTTACCTGCTGAGCCATCTTGCTGGCTCACACTCATAATCTGCTCTCTCTCTCTCTCTCTCTCTCTCTCTCTCTCTCTCTCTCTCTCTTTAGTTTATTGAGACAGAGTTTATGTCGTTTTGGTTTTTGTTTTTCAA
>NW_026067969.1:4030272-4082563 GCF_014885135.2 Alexandromys fortis | reverse complement strand
CAATATTCTGTCTGTGTGTATGCCTACAGGCCAGAAGAGGGCACCAGACCCCATTACAGATGGTTGTGAGCCACCATGTGGTTGCTGGGAATTGAACTCAGGACCTTTGGAAGAGCAGGCAATGCTCTTAACCACTGAGCCATCTCTCCAGCCCCCTCTATGTATTTTTTTTAAAAAATATTTATTTTTGTTTGTGTATGAGTGCTTGCTGCATGTGTGATCCCCTGGCGTTGGAATTATAGGTGGTCGTGAGCTACCTGATATGGGTGCTGGGAAGCCTGTCTCTGGGCACTGCCCTCTACAGTGAAGGGAGGTGTGTGTGCTCTTCTCTGTTGAGCCGTCTCTCAGCCCCCCAATCTTCCATCTCTATAGAGACTGCACCCTGGAAGTGTTTGTTTTCAGGTGCCAACCATTCAGAGGTTGTGCTATGCTTCCTGCCAACACGCTCAGGAATGCGGAGAGGCCAGCAGCATAGACACCTCTTTAGCCAGTCTGCCACATGCGAGCTGGAGGAGTGTTTCCTTTAGCATGCCAGGGGAGCCAGCTGGCTCTTCTATGCCTGCATGAAATCCACTGAGAATCCTCCATGAAAGAGAGCCAGAGGACCTTCTAGTAGCAAGAAAATAAAAAGAACAAACCACAGTGACCAGGCCATAGTAGAAACGGGATTTTAATATAATATTCAAGTCTAGCATTTTCTATTTACAACAAATAAATATTGCCCCACCCCAATCAGTAAACTTTATTACTTTTTATACAAATATTCAGTCATCTTTCCCTCCCCACAGCCTCCCACTTCATGTAGTCTCGTACGACCCAGGCTGTAGTGATGCTGCATGGCACCTTCAGTGGTATGGGATTCGATACCAACCAGGTGGTCCATGAGAGGGCTTCTCTCTCTGATCCAAGGGAGGGCTGGGGCTCGTGGTGGGCGAGACTCCCTCGCTTTGTAGGCCCTGAAGGTGGAATCTTTGGTGCAGCCTGAGAAAGGCTAGAGTGTGGGAGGAAAGGCCAGGACTTCCATGAAGGTCCCAGGCCAGTGCCTGTGGGCACAAGGAGAGAATGCAGTGGTCAGCCCTGCTGGGTGTGTGGGTGCCCTGGGGCATCCGGGGGCATGGGTGGCAGTGATTTGCACCTGGGGAGGTGTCAGGAAAGTGTGGAGGGTAGTGTCCAGGGCAGGCAAGGTACCATGCCCAGTTGGCAGCACTCCTTGGCAAAAGTCAGCTAGTCCTCTGGTTCCAGAGAGCAGAAGGCACCGAAGGCGGCGAGTGGTCCCCGGAGGCCAGGTCAGCCTGTCAGTGGCAGGTGTCAATCCCGGCAGCAGGAGAGGTTTAGGGTGAAATTGGAGTCTGGGGTAGCCTGGGCTAGCAGGTAGGCAGAGGTACCTGTGTGGCTTGGGCCACTCTAGTCTATAAGTGCTTAGTCCTCAGCCAGCCAGACCCTGGGAGACGTCCTTAGAAGATGCCTTTGGCAATCTTGAGTCCTTTCTGCTTCATGCGAGGGAGGGTGGAGCTGGCTCCATGCTTGACCTTATTAGCCCCCTTGGTGAAGGTCCGCTTCTTTAGGATAAAGTCATAGTTGGCAGTAGAGTTCATGGCATAGAACACGTTGGCGTTTTCTGGAATCTTCAGCTCTGGTGGGAGGGGAGCAGGGCAACAATCAGTGATGATCACGGGGATGGGATAAGTCCACCACTTGAGAGCTCCTCCAGGCCAGGCCACCAACAAGGACCTCTCCCGTGGCTCTAGCCAAGAGTCTCCCTGTGCCGCCCACCCACATTGCTGTCTCTAATAGTTGGGACTTCTAGCCAGAGCAGGCTTCCTGGATGGAATTCTGACTGCTTTCTTTGATGCTCCCCTACTACTCACAACGGCTCTGTGGACCAGCAGGAGGCAGAAACTTCCTCTAGGTCCAACTTCCACCACTCTCCCCTGGCCTAGAATCTGTCCATCATTACCGAGCTGGACTTGCTGCTCCTACTGACCTTGTGTCTGACTCTAGATACTACGCCTCTGTAGGCCTGCTTTCTGCAAGGCAGGAGGTCCCCTCACCCAGTCCATATAACCAAAACGATAGAAGTCAAGAGATGTCATGAGCATCACTGCTGACTGGGGCAGGCAGTGATGTGGGTGTCAGGCTCACACCAGCAGTGTGATGGCAGCATGGTGACCTCTCTGGTGATCTCTCTCTAGCACTAACCTACTGGTCAGAGCCTCCTTATGGGGAGAAGGACATAGGCACAGAGTAACTGGAATTCTTGAGAATGGGCTTTTGAAACAGGGTTTCTCTGTGTAACAGCTCTGACTGTCTTGGAATTTGCTTTGTAGACCAGGATTCACCTGCCTCTGCCACCCAAGTGCTGGGATTAAAGACGCTGCAACCACCACTGCCTCGCGGGTTGGTTCTTTTATTTATTTTTAATTATGTGCATGTGTCTATGGAGACCCAAAGAAGACATCAGATCCCCTAGAACTGGAGCTACAGGAGGTTGTCAGCCAGCGGATAAGTGTACTGGGAACTGCAAGAACCCACACACTTAGGATTTTAAGGTTTAACTTTATGTATGAGTATCTGTCTGCACGTATGTGTATGCGACATATGTGGTACCCAAGGAGATTAGACGGGAGCATCGGATCCCTGGAACTAGGGTTGTAGGTGGTTGTGAGCCACCATGTGGGTGCTGGGAACTGAACCTGGATGCTCAGGAAAAGCAGCAATTGCTCTTAACCACCAAGCCATCTCTTCAGCACACAGTACAGACTCAAACACTGAGCCAACTCTCCAACCCAGGCCTGTTCTTGATTCCATCCTTCTCCTAGTTTCTAGAACACGGGACTCAGTATGTGTGCTTTTTGTGTTCATGTGTGGATTTTAACACGTGGAAATTCTTTCTGAACACCTGCTTTCTTTACTTTTTTTTTTTTTTTTTTTTTTTTTTTTTTTGGTTTTTCGAGACAGGGTTTCTCTGTGGCTTTGGAGCGTTTCCTGGAACTAGCTCTTGTAGACCAGGCTGGCCTCGAACTCACAGAGATCCACCTGCCTCTGCCTCCCAAGTGCTGGGATTAAAGGCATGTGCCACCACTGCCCAGCCAACACCTGCTTTCTTAGTTGAGCCAGACAATGTCCCCTCCAGCAGACCCCAGAATGAGCCTCTCTCAACTCTTACATCTTAGATGGGGAGGCCCAGCAGATGCTGGGGCAGACAGGTCGCAGTAGGTGCCATGCCCACATTTACCTGCTACTGTGCTTTCTAGAGCCTCAGGCCTTTGGCCTTGGGTAAAGGACAATGTTGACCCACCCCTCTGCCCTTGGCCTGGGGCAGAGGATGGTGCTGGCCTGCCCCTCTGCCCTGGGCCCCTCTGCCCTGGCCTGGAGCCCACCCGTCTGACTTACTGTGATCTTCTGAGATGATCTGCACTAGTTCATAGTCCTCTGGCTCATCCTCATCCAGGTTGTGTTTGTCCATGGCTTTTCGGATGACAGTCGGGGCCTTATCCTGGCTGGTCACCTGAAATGGGGGACAGGCTATCAAGACAAAGGTCATAAATGCTTTCCCAGGGTAGTGGCCAGAGACCCATCTGGGTACCTTTCCATCTTCTGCTTCCTTAAAGTGGCCCCCATAATATGAGGATGACCGTTTCCCAACTGTCCCCAGGCCCATTTTCCTACAACAGCCTGCCACCAACCCCCACACTGCCTTGGGAGCCATGTGTCCCTGAAGGCAATAGGATTACAAGCCTGGGGAACCAATAATTTCCACTCCAGTCCTAAGGAGGAACCAGCCAGTGCCCACTAGTCACCTACATCCTGTCCTGCCCTGACACTGTGGTGGCAGGTGGCACAGGCTGGCTCAGGACTCAGTCATGGGGTCACCCAGGTGAATGTGAGTAAGAGCATTTGCAGCTCCTGGGGCTGAGGGGCCGGCTCCACTGCAGCTGGAGCCCTGGCAGGCGAGAAAGGGCCTCCCTGTGTGCCCACCTACAATCTGTGAGCAATCCCATTGGCTCCACGTTCAAAACACCCATACTTTAACACTACTGACTCTGCCCATGGCCACCAGCCTGCTTTGGCCTCCCTTACCCTGAGCTTGGACTGCAACAGCAACCTCCTCAGCAGCCTGCCTCCATCTTGGTCAGCAGACCAAGTCACCAAAGAAAGTCAAACGGAGCCCTGACCACCTCTCCTTCAACCCTCTTCCCATTGCCTCAGACCTGATGACCTACAGGCCACAGTTTCCTTACTGCTCCTTTCCCACCTCTCAAGCCCTGAGTGCTGACCAAAGTCTTCCGTTATTTCTATTTTTTCAAACCTAGAAGGACAATGCTAAAAACTAAAGTTTTACACAGGTGTCTGTGCACGTCTGCGTCCTGGCTAAGTTGGCCCCATGAGGAGGCCCCGCTGCCGCTCACCAGGATGCTCTTGTACATGTTGCCGTTGTCCACATCCAGGCTGACCCGGATGATGCAGCAGTCGCCCACCTGCTGGTTGTAGAGTGGCAGTGAGGAGCTGTAGCTGCAGACCCCTGAGACAGAGCGCTTGTGGGTTCGCGTGGTAGACACGGGTGTGGTGGAGGCTGATGAAGAGGAGGTGCTGCTGGAAGCCGAGCTGATGCCAGAGGTCTCTGGGGAAGACTGGGAGGCTGACTCCCAGAACTGTGGAGGACAGCAGTGTCAACAGCAGCCTGAATCATGAAGGGCCCTGAAGGCTAGAGGTCAGCTTTGGAGACTTCTGGGCCCCTTGCTGGACACAGTGTGAGATACAACAACAAGGAGGGGTGGGGACATGGTTGGTCACCTTCTTTTCCTGGCCATCAGGAGACTCTGGGACAAAGCTCATGTTGATTTCCTCCACGTCAGAGCTGGAAGAACCAGCTGAGTGCACGCTGAGAGCATCAGTGATGTCCCCGCTGCCGAGGTAGGGGCCGCACCGGAGCTGGTCACAGGACTTGGAGTGGGCACTGCTACTGGTACTAAGCTCAGTGCTGGGAGCCTGGCGGCTAAAGGAAAAGGTTGGCTTACGTCAAGGGGTCTTCCCAAGGACACCACCCTTAAATATGTGGAGTCTTGGTCTACCAGTGCTTGGTTCTCCCTGGGTATCTGTGGGATCGCCTCATTTCAGAGAGCTGTAAACTAAGCACCAGAGAGCTGATTCAACTCACTCTGTAACTGACAGGGCTAGCAGTGTCAGGGTAAGACCCTAGCGCCAGCTTAGTTGGCTCTCCTAGCCCACAGTCCCGAGGCTCCTCTGGTCCCCGTGCGCCCCTGGGCCCAGGCACTTACTCGCTCCAGCGCTTGACAATGGCTGTGCTTTTCTTGCTCCTGAGGGTGTTGCTGGCTGACTCTGACGGAGGCTCCAGCTCACACGAAAGGTTGTAGCTAAGGCAGAAGTGGCTGTGAGGCTACCAGAAGCTAAGCTGGAGCTCCCAACCAGGGCTAGCCCGGAAGCTGGAGCCTGGGCACACAGCCATCACCAGACAACAGTGTGGTGTGACAGCCCAGGGCCTACAGCCTCACCTCTCAGCCTCACTGAGCCGGTCCATGGCTCGGAACCAGGCTCCGAAGTGCTCCTCCGGAGCAATGCTGTAATTGTTGCAGGCAGACTGCAGCAGCTTGATCTGGGCGATCACTTCGAACTCCTGGGTCAAGGAAGACAGACAGGGTGGTGATGGACCTATGAGGGTGGGCAGGGGCTAGGGGCTAGGTCTTCTGTAGCTACTCCCCCACTTATACCCACTCAGGCTCCTTCCTGCTTCACAGTCCAAACAGCCACACCTAGGAAGCTGTCCTGGCTGCCGCCTCCCAGCTCCCCTGGTACAGCCCTTGAAGGGTCTACCAGATGTCACCAGAGAGCAACACAAGGATGGAATGCAGTTTGGCCCCCTCCCCACCCTGAGGGTGGCAGTGCCTCACCTTCCTTCTCTTTTCGAAGTTGATGAGTCTCCCCTAGAAGACAGACAGCCAACATCCATAAGAAAGCAGCCCTCTCCACCATTAAAGTCCTGCCTACTTTGTTCTGCACTACGACAGGCACCCACTAGGGGGCAGGGAGCACTGGTACCTGGCCCTAGGCACCACCTCAGATAAACCTGAGGGGAGATTTGTAGACATTTCTGTCCAACCCATTCGGAGTTAGAAGGCCCTGCTTGGCCCACAGACAGTTTGACCTTGGAGTGTAGAGAGCCACCATCTGAGGATCGGGCACATCAAGTCTGGCCAACCCACTTCTCAGCTCTGCTGTCAGACAGCTCTGGAGGGCTCACCAGGGGGGCAACCTTCAAGTTCTCAAGAGAACCAGAGCTCAGGGGTCAGTAGGGGCCTCCAAGGCCTCAGGATCCCACCCTCAGCCCACCTCAGCCCCAGGTTCACTCACATACAGATAGTCCTTCATTGCAGTGTCCAGCATCACCAGGTCAGTGAGGAATGTGCCCAGGTAGGGGACGGTGCCCTGGATGACACCCTGGGACAACAGGAGGGAAATAAGGAAGGCTTGGTGCTCCTCTCCCTACTCACCTGTCCACAACCCCACCAGGACTTTGCACTTGGAGCAGCCTGAGAGCCTTTGCCCCATCTCTCCCAGATCCTCCCATCCCAAGCTGGCAATGGGCAGATCAAGTGGTCCCTGCTCATACTCTCCCCCAAAGAGCTGCCGGGGCCCTGACTCTGATGGTACAGAGTCTTGTTCTGTTTCCCCAAGATATAGCCTGTCACCTTGCAAGGAAGATAAAGGCCAAGGGAACCCTTCCTCTCCCAACCTCCAGCTCACTCACTGTCTCCTTCTGCCGCCTCTGGGCTCTCCTAGGGTTCATTTCCAGTGTGGCAAACTTGGAGGTTCCCTCCTGCCAGGGTTGAAGGCAAAGTGAATGAGATTTTCTCCCTCCCGACCCTAGTCTGTGCTCCGACCCTGGGTCTGGAGGTCCCATACTGGCTCAGCATGCCTTCTGTTACAGTTGGTCCTTCTAGAGCGGTCTCCTTTCCTAACACTCAATGGTGGAGGAGGGAGGGCCCGGGCCTGGCCTTCCTGTCCTCACCTTCAAAGTTCAGAGGACCCTGCACCTGTCTCCTGCAGACACGCGGGCTCAAAGCCCAGACCCAGTGCCATCCTGACTTGTTTCCTGTGAACAAGTCCAGTGATCTCTCACATATTCTTCCCTTAGATAGCATGGCCTCCTGTAACCTCAGTACCCTCTGTTTGCCAGACAAGAAAACAGGCATAGAGACTGGCAACAACTTGTGCAGAACCACACAAGGACTCAGAGGAGTGCAGCCCACTGACTGGGTCCTGTCCTGGGGTCCCTTGGTGTGTGGCAGGATCTTTAACTGAGCTCAGTCATAATGGGAGAGGGACAAGGTGTCTCAAACTCCTTGTTCCAGCACCCAGGTGGAGCCCAAGACCAGTGCTTCCCTGCTCCACAGGGCCCTCAGCAGAGGATACAGAGCTCCTCAGCGCTGTCTCAGCCTGACCAGTATGGCAGGGGCAGGGCCCACGAATAATGCTGCCTTTTAGGGGGGGTGGGGGTGAGAATGTTCTGGGGTGACACAGAAAGGTATGTTTATCAGTCCCTGATGTTAAGCTGCCTGTGCTTCCTGTGGCTTCAAGGGACAAGGTAGCCTGCCACCATTCCTCATGATAGCCAACAGCTTCCGCTTCAGGGCAAAGCCAATTATGCAGGTATATCTGTACCCTGGGACTTCATGGAGGAAGGACAGCCAACCCTGACAGGCCTGGCATCACAGAGACAGAATGAACTGCCTCAGGAAAGAAGTTGGTTGCACCCCCTTCCATCGCCTGCCCATCAGTCTGCCAGGGGCTAAATCCCAGCAGGAAGCTGTAGATCTGCTAATCTGGCTGGCTCATCCTCCTGCAGAAGCCAGGCTGGCTGTCCCCACTACATCAGATTACCAGGGGCCTCCACCTGTCCAAGCTTTGTCAAACACGGAAGTTTGCCATCCCCTTGTTCCCTGCGGTTCCTCACCTTGATGAGCAGCTCTCTGCTCAGGGAGTAGTTGTTCTCATCAGAGAAAATCTCCGACAGTTTCTGGAACACTCGAAAACTGTCCCTGAAGGAAGTACAGAAAGAAGGCAACAGTTGGGAAGAGTCTGCACTGGGGCAGGCACGATGGAGAATCCATTTGCTTTTACACCAAAGACCCTAAGCTGTTGGAGAAGGATGTTTTAAACATGGCTCCACTGGGGACTACAGACAGGTTGCTTTCAGCTGGGCAGTTCTGTGGCTGTGTGCAAGCACGAAACTCTCACCTGGCTCTATCAGGGTGTGCACACTGCACTGTGTACACCGGTGGACCTGCCCCTTGGACTTTGCTGCTGGGGCTCACTGAAGGCAGAGCCATCCCAGGGTATAGCAGGGGCAGGGGACAGGAAGGCCTACCTGGAGACCTCTTCCCATGTCTTCTTTAGGCGGTGGATGGCATTGCTCTGTAGAGCAGAGAGGATGGCGTAGAGGGAGGAGAAGTTCTTGAGCGCTCTGCACTCCTGGAGACAAAGAGTCTGTGAGGGGAGTAGTCCCAGGCTGAGGCCACTGTAAGAATGCCAGGAAGCTCCCAGAGGGCATGCCAGGGGCACTCATTCACGCAGCTGCTCAAGTGCACAGTGCCAGGAGGGAGTGTGCACCTGGCAGGGGGCTGTGCGGCCCTGAGGTCTGTGAGAAAAAAGAAGAGGTCCCCAGCCACCCCCTGCAGCCTACCCTGGCCACCTCGATCCAGTGTTCCACCACCCGGGCCCTGTCTGGGGCCTTCATGCTCTGGTCGCCAAGGCAGGTGGTAATGACACAGTTGGCCACGTTGTTGAACTGGGCGACAGTGGCACGGATGGTAGGTGCGATGTGCTCCTTGCCCTTCTTGTCCCTCTGCGACCAGATGGAGCCCAGGCAGTGGTAGGGCACCACTTTCTTGAACAGCTCCTAGGGAGAAGGATGAGTGTCACTGCAATGCTCGGCCCACAGGCCCAAGCTGGATCTCAGAGAGAGGATGAGCCCTGTGGGACTCTCCTCTCCACCTGACCTCTGAGAGCAGGAACTATGACGGGGAGAAGGCAGGGGCACATACCAGTGGCTCATGCCTGCTCATCTCAGAAAGCATCTGCTGCCCCCTCCCCAGTGAACACACCGGTTACAGTCTGTCCTCTGTCTGTCTGTCTCCAATACATAGGTAGCATTTCATAAGTGGTGAGGCTAGATAGGACTCCAGGGGGGTGGCCCAGGGGCCTATGGGTATCTTGGTGAGCATACCTCCATCCCTAAGAGGTCAGGCCCACCACACTTCCTATCTGCTCCAAATCCTTAAGTGTGTAGTGTGTGTGGGCACATGCGCGAGTGCACAGTGCATGTACTTCATGACCACCAAGCAGGGGGAATTACTTGGGATTAAGTAATGTGTCCTATTCACATGTTTGTTAACAGTGGAGCTGGGATTTGCCCTGGGGGCACAGGCTCTGAACCAGAAAACAGGTCTAGACAGCAGAATACAAAAGGAAGTCAGCCTTGCCCTACCCCACTGAGCCACTCACAGCGTCCATCAGCGTAAACTGCTCAGCCACCAGATCTGGAGGGAATAGCAGGAGGTGCGGCTTCTCATCTAGTCCATTCTCTGTGGCTCCCGGCAAAGACCAGGAAGGCTGTAGTGCAGGAGCAGGCACAGCAGCTGGCTCCAGCTCCAGGGCCTGTGACAGAGCCGGCTCCAGCTCCAGAGCAGGTCCGAGGGACAGCTCAGGCTCTAGCGGTGGCACTAGAGCTGGTTCCAACTCAGAAGCTGGTGCCACCACCGGTCTGGATGCCAGTGCTGGTCCTAGGGATGGATCTGGCTCAGAAGCTGGTACTGGCTCTGGCGCTGGCTCTGGCGCTGGCTCTGGTGCCAAACCCTGGGTGGATGCCAGAAGCAATGCTGGAGCTGGCTCAAGCTGGGAAGCTGGTTTCAGAGACAGCACTGGAGCTGGGGACAGGGCTGCAGGAGAAAAGATGCCCAACATGGGTGCCTTGCCCAGAGCATTTCCAAGGACAGAGTACCACTGCCTGTCAGAGAGACAGGCACCTGTCCCCCCAACAAGATGTTGACCCAGGTCACAGTATACCGCCTGCTGGTCCCAGGCGCATTCTAGCTCCTGGCCCAGTGCCAGCCCTGGAGTCTCTCTGTGGTGGGAACTAGTACTGGCCCCTCCGACCAGGCTCTGTGTAGCTTCCCCCTTCTCCTCACCCTCAGGCTCAGCCTCGCTGGGCTCCAGGTCCTCCAGCTGGGCCAGAAGAAGGTGAGCGCGGCGCTCCAGGTCTGAGCCTGGCATGTTGAGCTGCACATAAGCCACCAGCTGCTTGAGGCAGGGAAAGTCCGGAGGTTGACAGAAATCCTCTGAGTATTGGTCCAGCCAGGTGCCCAGAATGGAGGAGATGGCACTGGGGACAGGCAACAGAGTCAGAGGCATGGCCTCTCCTCCCACCCTCCCACAGCATCCCTGTGGTGTGCTTCCACCCACAAGTCTCCTTCAGCTGTCCTGACTGTGGCAGGCCAAGGAACGAGATAGAGTTTACAGAGAATTCCCATAGGAGACTGATCATCAACAGGAGGACAGTTCTCCAGGCTCTTTAGGGGAACGCCCCTACTCCTGTTCAACTCTGCCTGAATGCAAATTCAGGAAGGGCTTATCCTCTTACCCGGCATTCAAGGAACCTCAACCAGTGACTGGGACTACCTCAGTACCTATTCTTTGTGAGCCACATGTGGGCTGTGTTTTCCTGAGGCACATGGTTTGTTCTTTGAACCCCTTACCAAGGAGTGAAGCTGCGTGTCTATCGAGATAGTCTGTGCTAGGAAGGATTCCCGTAGTAGCTGGTTCTGAATGGTACCCCATATGCGCCCCCCCCCTCTGTCTCTGTCTGTCTGTCTGTCTGTCTGTCTGTCTGTCTCTCTCTCTCTCTCACACACACACACACACACACACACCCTCCTTTCTGCTCCTTGAATGCTTAGTTCCACCCTGAACTCTGTCTTCCTCCTGCTGCAGGAGGAGCCTTAGACCTCAGCCCATCAGCACGAATCGGAAGAGTGGGACCTATGGTTGGCTCAGCCCTGTTCCCCAAACCTCCCCCCTCTTGACCCAAAGTCCACTTACTTTTTGAGTTGGTCCTGCGGTCCACCATCCTCACTGGAGTACGGGAGGATGCAGCCATATCTAGAGGAGGCCGTGAGGGCGTCACATCTACCGTACCTGCTTATGATGTCTAGTGTTACTGGCCGACTCCCTGATGGGAAGGGACCTCAGGGAGACAGGGACTCTCTGCTCTTGCCACAGAGAAGTGCCTGGCAACACGGCTGCACACGGCACATGTTTTATACACTTGGACACCTCAGCAGACCCGGGGCCTCTCAGTCGGTTACCACAGGGCCTGTGTATATCCAGGTCAAGGTTCCCCTCCTTTCTAAGTGGAGAACTGTTTAGTCTGAGACTCAGGTGAAATGGCTTCTCATGGAAGAAAGGACAGCCATATATATAAGACCCACACGGGCCTTGACAGCTTAGACTGGGGTGGCACTGCTAGGGTCCAGCTAATTCAGTCCTGACAACAGTCTATGAGAATGTTCAGCATCAAACTGGGGCTCACAGGGACACAAGGTATTCTCAAGACCCAGCCAAGAGGAAGGGTGCCCTGGGTCTGGAGCTGGTGCTCACCTCTTGAACAGCAGGTCCAGCACCTGCTGAGTGGTGGTGAAGGCTCTGTAGGTGCACAGGAAGACGGTGACGTAGGAGAGGTCACTGCCCTGGAAGGCAGGCACCAGGTGCTCCACCAGCTTCTCCAGAGTGCCAGCCTTCACCGTGCGCACCTTGCAGGTCTCGTAGAGGTTCAGGGCTGACTCATTCTCACACTGGGTGAACAAGGGAAGGACACAGTCAGAGCTGTGGTCTCAAGAAAGCTGGAGCCTGGAACTCAGATCACCTCCTATACACCCGCACTACAATGTGGCCAAAGCTGGGAAAAGAGGGTCTCTGGCAAAGGGTCTTGGATTTTCTTTTCTTTTTTCTTTTCAAGACAGGGTTTCTTTGAGTAACAGCTTTGGCCGTCCTGGAACTCACTCTGTAGACCAGGCTGGCCTCTAACTCACAGAACTCCGCCTGCCTCTGCTGGGATTAAAGGTGTGTGCCACCACCACCTGGCAGGGTCTCAGATTTTAAAGTAAAATATGAGGCGTGGAGCACTTCAGGGTAGTTTTTTAGGTGAGTGACAAGAGTATCTAACATACTGGGGGGGGGTGTCCAAACTGAACAGCCCATCTTAGAGGTGGAAAAGGCTCACTCCAGAGTCAGGGATTGGCCTTATCAGGACCTAGAGCATTCCCTGAGGAAGCTCAGTGACCAGAGAAGAATCCTGTTGGAACAACAGTAATGACGCTCAACAGCTGTGGCAGCAGGTTTTTCTTCTGGAGTGTTATGGGGCTGGGTCAGGCTGAGCTGCTGAGCTCAGGGGGCCCACGAGGTATGTTCGGAGACAGCAAGTTTCAGAAGTGTATACACGCTCGCTAATTTTGTCAACTTGACACAGCCTAGAGTCATCTTAGAGGAGGGGACCTGATTGAGACAACGTCTCCCTAAGACAGTGCCATAGACAAGCCTGTAGGACACTTTTTTAATTGGTGATTAATGTGGCAGGACCCAGTCCACTGTGGGTGGTGCCATCCCTCTGTTGGTGGTCCTAGGTTCTATAAGAAAGCAGGCTGAGCAAGTCACAGTGAGCAAGCCAGTAAGCAGTGCCCCTCTATAGCCTCAGCATCAGCTCCTGATGGCAGGTTCCTGCCCTGTTTGAGCTGCTGTCCTGACTTCCTTTAGTAATGGATATGGATGTAGAAGCATAAGTCAAATAAACCTTTTCCTCCCAGCTTGTTTGTGGTCATGGTGGTTCTTCACAGCAATAGTAATCCTAGCTAAGACAATGTACAAAGCCTGAACTTCTATTCCCTGGGGACAGAGGGCAGTCCTACTATGTGAGGATTTATAGGACTAGGAGGAAGGTGTAGGACTGACATCTGGAGACAAGTATTTAAACCGGGCAAAAATATTCGAGTATACATGGCCTTATGGGAAATGCGAAACAAAGCCAATGGTGTCTCTCACTTGTAGGTAGGTAAGTCAGCAGGGCCTTTCTGCATGGGTTGGACTTTGGGTTGGGGGAGGTAAGGAGAGAGGTGAGGAGGGTCTCCTCTCGTTAACTCACCCCTAGCCAGCGCTGGCCTTTGTTGGTTCCCTGGTGTAGCTGAACCTTGCGCAGGGAGATGGAGTAGATGACCCCGTTGATCAGCTCCTCCCCAATCTCCTGCGTAGAGCTCTGGAAAGACATGGGCCAGCAGCCGGACCAGGTTATTGGGGTCTGATGCAGGGGGATGACACAGACAGCAGCTCCAAGACCTCCAGTGTGAAGTTAATGGAGAGCCCAGGACTCCCCTTCCCACCAGGCTCCTCAGGACCCAAAGACCAACACTTCAGGTACCTGCTCCTGCCTAGTCCTGGATCACACCCCTATTCTCCCTCTAAGACAGGTATTGTTATCCAGCCATTTTGCAGAAGGGTAAGGGAAGGTTGAGGCAGGAGTAACTGATCCAAGTCAAACTGTCTTGTTGTATATGGCAAAGTCCCCATCCCAAAGTCCTAATATGGTCACAGGTGCCATTGGCCCTCAGTAAAACCTAGCCCCAGAGCCCAATGCCTGGGGCCACCTTCGCCCTCATCTCTGTCTAGTCTGAGGTTCCTGCCTGACTCGGCAGCATCAGGCAGTTCCTCCTAGCTCAGCCCTGAAGTTAGCAACATGGGTCTAGGAAGGTGCAAACGCAGGCCGCATTTGGCTGCTTCCTTCCCCTTCTGCTCATTCATGCTGCTGAGACCTCTTGGGCAACACGGGACTTCCCGGCCGGCTGTTCTTTCTCACGTGAATGGGGAAGAGCAACAATGCTGGGGTTCCACAAAAGCCCAAATCATGAGGTCTGGTTGAGAAAGGAGGGGGTCATGTGGCTGCTTCTCAGAGCCCCAAACAGAAAGTAAACATGCTTCCCGATACCCCAATATCTCTTCAACTCCTGTGGTCCAGGGAAGGGCTATAGCTGGGATGGAGGGTAAATAAACCAACCTCTCAGAGCTCAGAGAGGGGCTAGCAGGTACGAGTTACTGCCTCCACACCCCATGTGAACCATAAGGATTGCTGTGGTGCCCAGAGGACTCTGGCCAAAATGCTTACCTACCCAGAGTCCCACTGCTGACCCTTCCGGGGGCCAGTGTGATGTGGGCTACACCTGAGCTCTCGTGTCTGCCATCCACCCTCATCTGACCTCCTACTCCAGGCTTTGAACCAAGGGTAAAGCCATGGCCGCCACACTAGGCTCACGGCTGTCTATCTTCTCTGGAAACAAGGCCAGGTCTGTTTCCTGGAAGTCAGTATGTAATAAGAAGGTTCATGTACCTAAGCAATCTGGCCCACAGCCTTAAGAGACCATCGACATTGCCATCAGCTCACCCCTGGCCTGAATCTAGAAAGTCTTTCAGAAGACATAAAGGAGACCATGGCCCTGCACCACCCACTGTGCCTCCTCAGAGGTTCTTGGTAGTCAAGGCTGGGAGAGTCTGTCTTTCCTAAGGAGTCTGGCCACATCTGGTGTCAGTGTCCTAAACACCCAGGTGGCCAGCAGCAGGAAGTCAGGGTCTCACACATGAAACTCCCTCTCCCACCACACAACACTGGACTTCAGCCCAAGGAGCCCAGTACAGTAAGTTTTTTATTGGTGCCCAATGGACAGAAATGTGCCCTGCCTGGCCAGGCAAACCCGAAGGAGAAGCTGGATGCAAGTAGCACAGCGGCCATGCTCGAGCAGGGCTCAAAAGCAAGTCCTTTCTCAGCCCTGGGCTCCAGCTGACAGTCCAGCAGCTGGCCTGGGCCCTGTGGGAGTGTCATGTGATCCCTGCACCCTTCCCCCACCTGAGGGGGGACATTCTGCCAGCTGGGTGAGGGGGGTGCTGACAGGCACCGAGAGTCTTACATGCCTTCCTCTGGGGAGTCGATACCCTGTCACACAGATGGGAACTGCTCCATTTCCTTAAAGCAACCACAGCAGAAATGAACCAGCCCACCCTACAATGCTGAATGTGGGCACCTTTGCCAGACCCCCAGGGAAGATAGATGCCACCGGCCTGGTTAAAAAGAAGCAGAGAAGAGCCCCTCTCCCCAGTCTAAAGATCCTCCCTAAGGCCCCTCTGAGGCTGGAAGGGCAGGGACCTTGGGCTACCTTTGTAGCACATGGCGGGATAACTCAGGCAGACCAGGGAGAAGAGGGGTAAGCTGGCCTAGTGAACAGCTGATACAGCAAAAGTGTTTGCCTGCCTGTCTGCCTGCGGCAGGCATCCAGGAAGCCTCCGAGCTCCGAGGAAGGAATGCCACATGGTTGGCTGTGTCCTTAAAGAGGATCATCCTCCCTCCAGCATGTGCAAGGCCCCCAGGGCCCTGGGACAAAGTTGGCAGCTATGTGTAATACACTTGGGTCAGTCACTTGGGGGTGACAGTATCCCTGGGGGGTCCTGTGAGCAGCCCCCCACCCAATCACTGTCTCTTGAGCATAGTCCAGAGCTCCCAGAATGGGGAGAGAAAACATGGCCTGGGTGGTATCACCCGATTAATGTTCTCAGGGTAGCAGCCAGCAGGATGTGTGTGTCCAGCTAAAAGAGAGAGCGAGCTGTAGGCCAAGCCCAGAACAGTAAGCAGCAAGGGGCCCATGGGGACTCCAGGCCCGTCACCTCTCCCTGAAGAGCACTGGGTGCTGGTGGTGGGGTGTCCAGTCAGACAGTGGCTGCTTCTGTTTCAGGCCTTGGCAGACATGGTAGATTTCAGAGCACAGGATCACAGTTTCTCTCTGCGCTTACAGAGGCTCAGCCTACTTGGTGGTGCAGGGGGATTCTAAACCTTCAGGGTGATTTCTAAACCTGCCTGTACTACTGCCCAGGGCCACCAAGTCACTAGTTCACCCCAGGGCTCTAGCAGGCCCTTGCAGGCCCCCTACAGCTCTGGCCACGCAGGAACCACAAGACCAAATCCATGTGCCATATGTCAGGAAGGGTCTCAACCCCAAGTTTGGCTGAGCCATGGGCTGGGAGAGCAGCAACAGCTAACAGGTGACAGGATGGGGGGCTGCAGACGAGTAAGGGTAGCAGACAATACGTGGTATACCACCAGAGCCGATGACGTGTGAGACCCTCCTGTCAGAGGCCCACCTGGGACTACTGGACCCAAATGGCAGCTCACTTCATTAAAGGTCCTGGACCTTTAATGAAGCTTCCAGAAGAGGGAGAGAGCAGTCCGTATGCTAGTTAGCAATCTCAGGCCGTCTTCTTCCCATTTTAGAGTGGAAACCAAGGCCCAGGGGAGGGGCCAAACAGACAGTGTACATGACTCCTCAAACCTAGGCCTTGGTTCAGCTCTTAGACCATGAGCCCCAGTAGAAGAGGGATAATGAAAATATCAAGTATTAGAGTCCTCTAGATGCTAAACCCTCATAGCAGCTCTAGGTAATCCCCAAGCCCATAGGCCACAGAGGGCGGCCTCAGCTGGGGACTGTGGGTGTCTGGTTGCCGTGGCAGGAAGGGAGCACCAAGACCTCAGGCTGTAAAGCCCTGTGTTCAGCCTGTGCAGTGCTCTCCCAGAGTCAGATTCGGTCGCCAGGAGCCCTCCCTGTCAGCCTGAATCCAGCTATTGGTCAAATTAGCATTTTAGGAAAGAAAACTAAGTTCAGATGGGGAGGGGAGATCCATCCCTTCAGCCCATAAACCCAGCTTTGTCTACCTGGTCCTGCTGTCCATTTGCAATTGGCTCTTATCATAAAATGGCCACTGTTGGCCAGGTCTGGGATGACCCACACCACAGACCATGACCATGCTGTCCAGCTGACTCGGGCACCTCTTTTACCAGGTCCTTTTACACTTAGTGCATGTGACTCTTCCAGTATGCTGCCTGAAAGAAGAGGGAACAGCCAGGTAGGGACAGGTAGAGGCCCAGATCCAGGCAGATCCAGGAAACAGCAGCCAGGACAAGGATTTGATCCCTGGCCTGGAGGGACACACCCAGAGCTGGCTGCTGCTTCTATCAGAGGCACAACACCAGGGCAGGGTCCAGCTTTGGTCATAGGGAGGACTGGGGACAGAAATGACTTCCTCAGGTACACAGCAAGTTTCACACCTGCACCTCTGAGCAAAGGCTTAAGTTCATGTCCTGGGGAAAAAGCCTGTGATGCCACGCTGAGGTCAGCTGCAAGTGCCAGGCCACATGTCCCAGGAGCCCAGACATCCAGAAGGCTTGGGCTTTGTCACCTGGTCAGAAAAGCTAGCTGTGGTCACTGCCAGGCTCTGTGGACTGTACTTGTCAGGTCATCTGTCTCCATTTGGTCCATTCCAGAACTCTAAGAGTAACTAGCATTATGCCCATCTTACAGATGAAGGAAACTCTGGGACTCAGAGGAGCCAAGCTGGCCTTTGAGCACAGCTGCCTTCACCACAGAGCTCGGGCTCTGCACCTCTGGGCTTCAAAGGGCAGAACTCCTGCAGGTGCGGTGGTAGGTCAAAAGCTGCAGGCAAAGGCTCAAGGGAGAGGAGAATGCTAACAGAACACCCATGGCCCAGCAGTTCTGGTCCCTGTGCCCTACTCAGTGAGCAGCCCTCAGGCTGTCCTTTCTCCAGAGAACTGAGTTTGCTCGGGGCCTCAACCAATCTCAGTCTCTCGCTCTCACTGTGCTGGGGGCGGCTTCCTTGGGGTGTATGCCTGATAACACAGCACTTGTGAGGATAACAGAAGCTCAACCCCAGGGCAGGTGCAAACTGAGACCCTTCAGAGTGCAGCCTTCTGGAACCCCCTCCACAACCCACAGGCCTGAAAACTGTCTGGTCACCTCACTGAGAGTCAGCCCCCATTCTTGCCCTGCTGGCAATCTGGTTCCTCCTGCTCCAGAGCTGCCCTGGGACTCCCAGGAAATGGACCAGCAGGTCTCTCTCAGTGCAGAGGATCAGTACCAGTCTGGTCTGGGCCTCCTCATCCTCTACTGTGTCTCTGAGTAAAGCAACAGTGGGACACGGGGGTCCTGGGGGCCCGGCAGTGATGGCCAGTCTCCTCAGGTTCCTGGAGGCTGCCTTCTTAGAGTCAGCCAGGAAGTCCCTCTGAAAGATTATCTTGTGTATACACACACACACACACACACACACCCCTCCCTATGTCTCTGGGTCTCCAGTGCCAAGGGAACAAAAGAACCCTAGGGTAAGTTAAGAGTTGCACACAGTGTGATCAAGAGACCAGGCAGTCCAGAAGGAGAAGCCCCCACTTCACTGTGTCCAACCCACACAGCCTTCAGGCTTCACAGGCTAGCTGCCGCGGTGAGAAGGCGATCTGGCCTCTGCCTCTGCAGTTGACTGCTTATTGACTCTGTGCAATCGAATTAGTTGTTTCATCTGTCAAATGGGCTATTAATAGCCCTACCCCCCCAGGACAAAATGCGTGCAAAATTATTTAGCCCAGGCCCTTCTACCAAGCCCTAGGCCGCTAGCTATTATGCTAAATTCCTGGTCCACTGTCCTCAGGGTCTCCAAATGTAAAGTACTTTCACCTTCCTCTAAGCTTTCCCAGCTCTCACCCAACCAGGGCCCCCAGCTTCTGCTGCCTTCTACTGTCCACTAGCCATTTCTGCTTTGTCCCGCTTCCAGCTCTTACAGGCAGCAGGCACCCCATCCCCAATCCCAGAGAACACGGCTTGTGTGGAAGTCCTGTCTACGACCCTTACTGACAGCATACTTATCTAGGTCAGGGACTTCACCTCCCTGCCCTCCAGCCTCTTAGCAGATGGCGCTGGCATCTAAACTGGAGGTCTGTCAAAGTCAGGAAGAACATGGTGCTAGGGCCTGCTGCCTGTAAATGCTACAGAGCCACAAATCATTCCTGCCAGGCTGGCGCCGAAGCCTGCCTGTCGCAGGAGCATAGACCTCATGACCTCCAAAAAGCATGGACTGAGGCAGGTCAAGCTAGGTCAGTAGTAGCTTAACTTAGAGTTGAGATGGCAGGCAGATGCCCAGATGTGTGAGGACATCTGGCAACCCCAGGGCTGGGGAAACGATGACAGAAGAGGAAAAGCAGAGACAGTTTGGTGTTTTCCAGAGAACCCAGAGACCTTAAGCAGGTCAGCTTCATTTCTGGACCTGGAACTGCCATCAGGAAATCAGCTCCAGGATGGGGATGGGAGGGAATTATTGGCAAAACAGAGAGGGACTTCCCTGCCCCCTCCCCCAGGCAAATGCTAAATGGTCATTGTGTTCAGTTTCCGGCTGTAGCCTCCTCTTCTGCCAGGACCCCGGTTTTCCTGCCACAGCCAGAAGCTTCCCCTCTGCTGTCTAAGCAGTGACAGGACAGCATGGAGGCCTGGGAGAGGGAGGGCAAAGCAGGTGCCTATAGCAACAACCTGTGCAGGGGCAGAACTTTCCACCCTGCCACTCCAAGCAATTCTCAGGGGTATAGACAGCCAGAGCCAGGGAGAAGCCTGAGCCCCCTCCATGAGTGATCAGGCCAGACCCTTCCAGCACACAAAGCCTGAGGCTCTGCCAGACATAATGAAAGCCAGATGAGCGCAGGGCTGTGGCAGGCCGCCCACCATCATGTTCCCTGGAGTCCCTCCCCAGCCGCCATGAGGATGAGACCACTGGGTGAATGAGATGCCTGGCTTGGACACCTGCCAAGCTTGGGAGGCCTTCCAGGCCTGGGGGTTCCCTGACCAAAAGTTCCCAAGTTGGGCACAGAAGTATGTTTTGTCCGGGCCTTCTCTAGGCAGAGCAGGATTTGGGACTGCCTCAGGAGTGCACTACCTCTGGGCATGATGGCAGGTGCACACTGGAGGTGGGAGGCGGAGGCCCCACCCGGGACACGCTAGAAACAAGCTCCTACCCTCACCTATTACCCCCACCTCCTGCCACACATAAAGGCAAACAGTCTCCTTTTTCTGAATCTGCCTAGACTCTTACAAAGTCAGGATGTCGGCACATTTTTTAATCAGGCAGAAATGAATCACAGGTCTCAGTGAAGCCCTGTCCTCTCACTACCTTGACACCTGGTTCCACAAGTTGGAGATCAGTCTCCACCCCTACCCCCCCTCCTTCTTTCAACTGCCCCCTCTGAGCAGCCTTGATCTTCGGGGATCATTAGATCTATATCTGACTCAGTGATAGCTATCCAGAAGCCTCAGAGGTCTCACTCACCTCTGGGGAGTCTAGGACTATGTCAACCCAACCATTGGCTGATCCCACACTGTATTGTGTGGCCTCCTCTTGTCCCCAGTTCCATTAACAAGGGTGTGAAATGAAGCCAGGCCCTTGTGGTTGTAGCATTCACGCACCAGGGATGTAAACAATGATAGTGCGGAGAGGCCTAAAGGTCTGCCTGAACCAGATTGCAGAGATTGGGGCTGTCACGCTTGGGATGGGTAGAAGCAGGCAGTGGTATGATGAACTGAGGGGGACACGGAAATCCAGCTCTTGTCGCTAACTACTGCTCAGGGTGTGCTGGAAGCTGTGATGCCCAACTTGCTGCCCCGGAGATGGTGCAGCAGGGAGATTTCTGTGGAAGGAATCCCACCCCCACCCCCGCTCACCCACCTCCAGGCGCGGTAGATCCGGGTCTAGCTGAGTGAAGCTGTGCAACACCACCGGACAGCTGTCTGGGACGCCCACTTCTAGACGCACAGCGTCCCACACGCTGCGGCTGCGCCGGGAGCCAGGAAACAACGACTCGCCGCCCCCTACGGGCCCGGCCGCCTCGGCCCACATGCGCTGCACCATGGACGGCTCGCAGTGGCTCGGGCGGCCGGTGGGCCGCGAGACCCAGGGCGGCGCGGGCGCAGGGCCGGCCCAGCGCAGCTCTGCGCTGCCTGCGCTCTGTGCCCGCTGCCCTGCCCGCTGATGTCAGCTGGGGGCGGTGTCCGAGGAAGGGGCGTGGTCTCCAAGGGGCGTGTCGTCAGTTGCGGATACCGTGTGCACGTGCTGTCTGACTGATGTGTGGGTGGTGCCCCTGATGCTGTTTTGCTGAAGTCAGAAGTGGAATTCCCAAGAATTCCAGTTACCACACCCCCTAGCTCTGTAGCCTCAGTTTCTTCAACTGGAAAGTATGGGTAATGAAAATGACTTCCTGCAAGAGTGTGACAAGAGGATGTCACGAGATCACTGATTATGTGCTCATATACCAGAGTACGGGAAAGGGTGACCCTGAATATTGGGTTGAGTGTCCGTCCAGCCCAAGTTCCACTGGGAGAGGAGACATGCATCAACTAAATGGGACCTACTGTGTAAAAGAAATGCTACCTCTGGGTGAGGCTGTATACTTTTTTTTTTTTTTTCCAGGACAGGGTCTTTCTGTGTAGCCCTGGCTGTCCTGGAACTCACAGAGATCCACCTGCTTCTAACTCTTGAATGCTGGAACTAAAGGATGCACCAGCACACTTGGTTGAGGCTGCATACTTTCAAAAAGCTTACTTTATGTGTATGATTATTTTTCACTCATGTGGGTATACTGCAGGTGTACCTGGTGTCTGAGGGGAACGAAAGGGGGTACTGTGAGCCACATGGGTGCTGGTAACTGAACCCAGGTCTTCTGGAAGAACAGGAAGTGCTCTTAACTCTGGAGCCATCTCTCCAGCCCCAAGGTTTAAATTTTTCTGAATTTTCAAACTGTCCTAAAGTATTTTTATGAGCAGGGTCCAGTGACAAAGCTGGTTTAAGAAAAAGATAAGCAGGTTTGGCTTGAGATGGAGGCTGCTCAGAAGCCTCAGGGGCCTTGCCTTGCCTCCAGGGAAGTCCAGCTGTGCTGCTGTCCTGCAGGGCGGCACTAACTGCCTGACTTCCTGAGGGCTTCTCCCAAGCCCCAATCCTGGGGCCAAAGACCCAGCACCAGGTCAGCTTTGTTGCCTGTGACCACTGACCTTTTTCTAAGGACAGCTTCTCTCTGATACTTAGATCCGAGGCACTACCTTTCCAGCCTCAAAGAGGTTGTAGGGAAGGGGTAGTCCCAAGGAGGCTGGAGTTGGGAGTTAATCACACTGCAGCCTCATGTGGCAGCTGGACTGCCTTCTGTCTCACTAATTGCATGTGATGGCCACTGGCAGAGAGGTGGAGGTCCCATCCATCTACTCAGCCCTTCTGGTTGCTGTTCACCTGTTTTACCAAGTTCAAGTTCCCTTTCTGTCTTGTTCTGCACTGCTGCATCCTTCCTCTTGGAAAGCCTGTTCATGGGTACCATACATGTAGATACAGAAATACAAACATACACATGTATAGGCAGACACACAGACATAGCTACACAGACAAACATACAGATACACAGAAAACCTAGCTCCCATGGCCCAAGAGCTCAACCCCTTTCTTCCTCTGGTCCTCTTTCATGTCCTCATGTCCTCTGTGAAGAGAAGAAAGCTGGCAGACAGCACACTGTGCCCGGTGTGCCCGATTCCCTAGACCTGCAGGGATCACATCCTTGTCACCCTCAGCACTGGCTATGACTTGTGAGATGCTTCCCAGCACGCAAAGCACTCCCCAAGGCCCGGTAAGCTTCCCTCATGATCATCCCCACGCTACCAAGGGCAGGCCCATCCTAAAAGAGGGGGTAAGGACGGCATGTGCCATGACACGAAAGAACACAACCCACACCTAAGCCTAACCATCACTTGGGGGAACAACAGGTCAGAAGGACACACTAGACAGACCGCCAGCCTACAACCTACAGAAATACAGCCTGCAGGACAGGCAGACAGGCTTTTCTTTTTCCAACAAATATGGAGGAGGTACACAAAAAAGAAGAGACAACAGCCAGTGTGTGGGTTTGTAAACAAAGCATCTGTTAACAAAGGCTCCCCTCCTACCTGAGGGCAATGCAGTCTAAGATGCCCAGCACGATCCTGAAATAAGGACAACAGGAAACTCTGTGTGATACCAAAATGGTTGGTGCAGTAACCCAGTCAAGTGGCTGACCAGCAAGTACAGTCTAGTGTGGCTACGATGGGCAAAGCTGTGATTTCTCATTGGGCGGGGTGTAGAGATGAAAGGTACTCAGAGCAGCAAGAGATTTAATTTTTATTTCTAGAATTGTCCATTTAATATTTTCAGAGTAGGCTGGCCTCGGGTAGCTGAAGAGTACTGCATATTGTTGGCACTGGACACTGCTTCTTTCCTTCCTTCCTTCCTTCCTTCCTTCCTTCCTTCCTTCCTTCCTTCCTTCCTTCCTTTCTTATTTGGTTGTAAGAGATAGGGTCTCACTGCATAGCTCTGGAACTTAAGAGATCCACCTGCCTCTGCCCACCAAGTGCTGGGATTAAAGGCATTGGCTGGACATTGACACTGTTTCTTAGCTGCCACTATGGTATGGGGTTACCATATGAGTTGTATGACTGAATCCATGTATCTGGGATTTATGGATGAACTGACCTTGTTAAAGCTTTATGCCACTTTTTCTACCCTGGGTCTATTTGAGATTTTCCATAATAAAATTTAAAAGAACAAATAGGTTTTGGCTGGAGAATCACCCTCTAAGGCTCCTGGGGCTCCCAGCAGCTACTGAAGGAAGGCCACAAGCTATAGACCTGGTGGATATACTGACCCTGAGCTAGATTTGAGCCACTTCCTATGTTCTTCATCTGCCTAGTCACTCAGACAATCCTTACAATAACACAGGAAAGAGATCCTGCTTTGGGCTCAGGTGGTGGACTCCTGGGAAACTGAGTTCCAATGCCCACATGTTCATGAGAAAGGCTGGGGCAGCCTCAGTGACCCTGGGTGAGTCTGAAATACAAGGCTCACATTAACCCTAACACTTGGGTATTAAAGAACTCTGCTTCCCTCTGCAGTGAGTTCTGTGGAATCTCTCCCCTTTCCTCACTCTGCTCCTGGTCTTCCTGGAAATGCATCTGCTCCTCGCTGGGGGCATAACGAGCCCCTCAGAACAATGCTGACCTTCCACAGTAGGATGTTCCTCACAGAGAAAAGCTTTGGAGACCAGGAACAAGCCAAGTGTGGCTCACATGTGTATTTTGTTTGGATTGCAAAGTGTTTTTAAATTTTTGAGTCAACAGTAAAAGGTCAGGTGACTTCACATAAAAATCTAAATTCCAAGCTTCTCCCAAAGCTCTGGGTGACCCACTCACACCAGCTGCATCCCCGCGTGGGATCTCCCCGCGTGGGATCTCCCCGCGTGGGATCAGAGGCTCAGGAGAAGCTGAGTAGCACCTGTGACCTTAACTAGGCACACACTCCGAGTTTGCCACAGACCCTTGGACACAATCCCTGATTGAGGAGAAAGGTGTGTGTCCAGGTCAAATTGTTGTCTTTTCTCCTTGCCCTCACACAATCCCTGATTCCCTGACGAACGAGCCTCTCCAAGTTCCCATCTGCACAATTGTCTACTGTCCCCAGAGTCTGGGCTTCCCCCAACTAGGACAAACATGAGTCCTCACCCCACCATAGTGAACACGTCACTAGTGCCTTTCAGGGCCTTGGCTGCCTCCGCACTGGCTCCCCAGATCACAGGTCCACAATTGCTGAGCAGCAGACAATGTCAGGGCAACCACAGACATGGGTCAACACTTCTTCACACCTGGACTGGGCCACAGCCAGTGAGGACAGCAGCCAGGCTGGGCACCAGTAGAAATCCTTTTGTCTCTTGTCTAGGCACATGCCTGTCACCCCAGCACTAGAGAGGCCTAGGTCAGAAAATTATGGATTTGGGACCAGCCTAGGCCACAGAGCAGGATCCTGCCTCAGAACAACAGACAACTTTTCACCCCTGGCTGGCAGGTAAAGGCCTGCCCGCCCATCTGCTGTTCTGCATTTAGAGTGCTTGGAGGGAGGACATAGATAGGGTGTGGCCAGGCCCAGGTCGTCTGTCATTTCCCAACCAGAGTATCATCATTCCTGGCCTGCCTGGGTTCTGGGGTGGCCCTGTGTGGGTGTGTGAGCACACACCTTGGCGGGAAGTGACGCACCGGAGCCAGAGTGGGTGCGGCTAGCACAGTGGGACAGGCCTGGCTATCCTGTGTCCCCTGCAGTCTCCAGTGGCCTTTCCATACATTGAGGTGGGAACTTAAGTATCTAACCTCACAGGAGATCGCACTAGGTGGAAGGATGTGACATTATTACCACACATCTCTGACCTCACATGGAAACTGGAACAAGGCCAGCTGATACTCAGTGAGTGGAGGGCTTGTTGGAAGACAGTGCAGACCTGGCCATCTCAGTGTGATCCCTCACCTCTACACATGCGCTGTGGCAAGTGGGCCCACATACATCGTACACACACACACACACACACACACACACACACACTAATTAATTAATTAGAGGGACCAAAAAGGTGGCTCAATTGTTAAACTCTGGCAGAGGACTTGAGTTCAGTTCTCTGCATGCACAACCAGCTGTAACTCTGGCTACAGGGGATCTAACACCTCTGATGTCAAATGGACATAACCACATGCAGACACACACATTTAAATATAATTAAAAATAATAAAAAAAGCTTGTACAAATGTGTATACACACACTAAACAAATGTTAAAAAATATTCACCAAACCTGGGGCAATGGAAATGGCCCGTGTAAGGACACATGGATTCTGAATCAGCCTCACTGGGTCTCATAGAGCCCCTGGAAGATTGTGGCTCTCTGTCCCACCAATTCAACTCCAAGCTGGGGACACTCAGAGGTGGCAAAGAGCACTGAGACATGTTATTCATGGAACAAGAACCAAGGCCATCCTGATGACGAAATGCCCACTGCAGACCAACACCTGAGGAGCCATCGACGGCACTAAAGCTGTAAGTGCCACCTGAGGGAGATGGAGGCAGAGGAGAGTCAGTGGGAATACACAGGTAGAAATGGAGGGAAGACCCGAGGGATAAGCTGTTGGGGCAGTCATGAGAGTCACCAAACATGTATGGCAGATGAAGGAACCAACAGCCCCATGTGTCCCACAGTCCTATCAGTCCCCAAGCCTGGGAATCAGGAGGCAGTCATGTCCGTCCCATAGCAGGAAAGGGCCCATCACACCCAGAGAGGCCTTGACATCAGACACCCATTCTCTCCCCTTCCCTGGAGGGTGGGCAGCAGGCTGCCAGTTCTACCCTCCTCTCACACACTCAGCCAAGTGCCAAGTGGACAATGTCCTGAGGATTTGGAACCAGATTTGAGCCACATTCCCTGCTCTGTCTTCTGAGTCACCTCTCCGAGTCTGTTTCTCTCCCAGAAAACTGGGGACACTAACATAACAATGACTACAACATACCAGCCAGTTTTCAGAGTTCCAGGAGCAGATGGTAAGACACAAAGCCCATGTACTCCAAGAAGCACCATCCAACACAAGCTGCCATGTGAGAGGTTACAGGCATGCTGCCCACCGTGGCCGGAGAGAAGAGCTGCCAGAGCTCACACAGGTAGCATAAGCACAACACCCCAACCTCCGTGTTGACACTGGGTCCAGGAGACAGAGCTTCCCTGTGCTTCTTACCAAACTCCTTCAACCAGTTCTGACAAGGAGGGTAAGGAGCCCTGAGGTGCCATCTCCCACAGCCCAGCCCTGGCCTTGGCTGTGACAGCCTTTCCCAGCAAACACTCACCTCAGTAGTAGGTGCCAGCAGGGGTGCCGGCCAAGGTGCTGGTGGAGTGGGAGTGCGGAGAGTGGTGTGGCGGGCAACAGCCCACCGCCTGGCAGTCACCACTGAGACACAGGCAAAGAACACTGAGCCCTTCCTCCCCCTGGGCACAGTAGGCTTGGCATGGACCCGGTCTGCTTCCCGGGCCATTGTAGGATGGGAGCCCAGTGGGGGGGTGGGCTCTTTGGCAGGCTTTCCTTTCCAATAGTGTGCCTGTTGCCTGCCTGCCCCAATGGAGTTGAGCACCAGGAGTGCCAAGGCCTGCTGTCACCTGCATGGCTGTCATACCTGCTGTTGTGACGGGCAGGGCCAGGAATTCCCACTTGTACCAGGCCAGAGGGCAAGCAAAGATGAGTGGCCAGGGCTCTGTTCTGGGCTGGCCCAGTAGCTCTAGCCTTAATTTACATCCCTTAGGTGGACCCAGCTCTCTCCTCCAATTCCCCTCCCCAAGACCTCATCCCTACTGATCTCCCTTGGGGGACCTGGAAGTCTCCATACTGGAGTCTCTTGTCAGGAGCAGAGTCACCAAGTGAGCAAGCCAGGTCTATGGGAGACAGCAGGGAAGCCCTCCTGACTCACACAGAACTGAAGGAAGCCCAGAGACAAGTGTGATTCAGGTGTGTGCCTGCAAGTCCTACAGGAGGCATCACCAAGCAGGGACAGGAACCAAGGCGACACACACACACACACACACACACACACACACACACACACCTCTACCTGATATGGACTTTTTTTTTTGAGATGGTGTCACGTAGTGTAGCCCAGGCTGACCTTTAACTTACTTTGAAGCCAAGGATGACTTTGAACTCCTAATGTTGGGATTACAGGTGCTGCCACCATGCCAGGCACAGAACTTCATTTTAAGCCAGGATTGCCTGCTGCTCATGCCATCAATTAGGGCAGTGAAAACCAAGTTCTGCCACTGCCGCATCTCAGAAGAGACCATAGGTAGAGCAACCCATCAGGAAAGGGGCAGCAGCAAAGTTAGTACATTAGGCTTTGAGAACCATTCACCACCCTCTCTCTGGTTTTACTGGAAAACAAACACTGGACGTCATTAAACAAGCTCAACACTGCCATCTGACACACAGATCTGGGGCTCAGGGAAGAGACTTGCCTAAGGGCTCCCTGGCTCATATCTGCCAGGCCTACAGGCTGCTTCCATCTGCATCCTGAGACCTGACTCAAGGCCTACCAACACCAGGATGAAGGCCAGGCTCCTCACCCTTCTGGGACCCGGGCTGGGCCCTAGCACTTTCAGAGGCAGGAAGCAAGGGTGGTGCAGTGAGTCTACAGCATCCTCAGAGGCACTCCATCCCCAGCCTCCAGGATGAGCTCCACCAGCACCACAGCTCTCCCAGTGGCCCTTGTGTACAGGGTCACTGACTGACCAGATGGTTCAAAGACTTGGGGAAGGTTAGGGTCAAGCCCTGGTTCTTGTCTATGCTTGGTGCCACCTCCTGCAGGACTTGCAGGCACACATACCCCCACCCATCTGTGATGGGAGAAGGCAAGGCACATATAGAAAATTTCGAACTTGAATCCAACCTCTTGCTGCTCCCTCCCACCCCATTCCCAGTCTTGTGATAAGATCTTCACCCTAAACTCACCCAGAAGGCTCTTTCATGGAAGAAAGGATCTCAGGGACCTTGGGATGGGGATTCTCTGGGAATGCAGAGGGAATTCTGGGGGAGGGGTCAGGCCAGACTGGACAGGAGTTTAAGAACCAAGGACAGATGGTACAGGGGCCCTGAGGCTGTCATGCCCATACCTCCCTGCCCCCACTCCATCTCTCCACTAAAATCCTTCTACTAGTTGGTTTCTGCCCCATCCGGAAGAGGCTCCAAGTCCTCATTTGCCTGGACAATGCTCTGAATGGGGCCTCAGCCACAGCTTCCGTGTCCTCGGCAGCCCACCACTCAGTAGACTTTTTAGACCACTGAGACACAGCAACAATTCCAGCTGCCTCCCTGTGTGCCAGACACACTTCCTGCTCCTTGTCACTGCGCCCTGGGAGGCCAGGTGTCAACTCTGGCTTCTGGCAAATTCTGACACTCAGCCCTGACCTTTGGAAAAAGCAGTGCCTGTAGGCTGTAAATCAGCCAGCTCAGGCCTCTGGGACCCTGAGACCAAGGCTTAGCATCTCTGGGCCTCATTTTCTCATGTGTGAAATGGGCCCACAGCACAGGTACTGCAAACCTACCATGTGTTAGGCCCTGAGCAGCTCCTCACTCTCTCAGGATACCTGTGTCATCTGCTTTGCCCCACACACCAGCGGCCTTGGTAAATGACACAAGAGTTTGGTACCAGCAGGCTTGGAGCATTAAGCACTCAAGTGTAAGATGCATTAATACTCCTGGGGATGCTGTGGCAAGGTCACGAGAGAACAGATGTGAGCTGACAATGCCTGGGCAACACTAGTACCATGGCTGAGCTCCAAACTACAGAGGGAGCTTCAGCTGATAGTCTGGGTCTGTCCAGCACTCAGGACGGCCTTGTAACTGGGCCTCCACCAATAACTCTGAAATAGCCACTGATGTAAAAGTAAAATTTTTTACTTGAAGAATGGATATCTCAGGCTGGGCGGTGGTGGCGCACGCCTTTAATCCCAGCACTTGGGAGGCAGAGGCAGGCGGATCTCTGGATCTCTGTGAGTTTGAGACCAGTCTGGTCTACAAGAGCTAGTTCCAGGACAGGCTCCAAAACCACAAAGAAACCCTGTCTCGAAAAAAAAAAAAAAAAAAAAAAAAAAAAAAAAAAAGAATGGATATCTCCAGGAAAACTTGTTCCCTGGGAGAGCGCAGCTGAGGGGGAATGCAGGTTGGCTCACCCAGGCTCTGGTCCTCTTCTTCTGGAGTTCCCAGCATGGCTTTCTGCTCCATCCCCTCTCTTACCCTTTGCTTGGCTGTTCTCCTTGTTGGCCCCTCTCTCTCCTGTACAGCCCACCTAGCCACCGGCATTGGCTGGTGCAGGTTTACCAGAGAGGCAGGGGTTTCCTATGATGTAAACCTGTTCAGGTTCACAGAGGCCTGCGGAGGAAGTGCGAAGGGGCCAGGAGGGCAATGGTATTGTCCTCGTACTTCTAATGGACAAATGTTTATATGGACTTCCTGACCACCAAGCCTGTGCAAGATATAATGCCTGGCTGGGCGGCGGCAGTGCATGCCTTTAATCCCAGGACTTGGGAGGTAGAAGCAAGTGGATCTCTGTGAGTTCGAGGCCAGCCTTGTCTACAGATCAAGTTCCAGGACAGGCTCCAAAGCTACAGAGAAACCCTGTCTCGAAAAACCACCCCCACCAAAAAACATACAATGGCTGCCTCTGATGCACACTTCCTATTACCCAACACCTCCATCCCTCCCAGCCTCCCAGGCCTAGTACCCCCATTTCCTGACCCTGCTGAAGCCTTTAGCTTTGGCTGCAGGGCTTGATCCTGGGGCTATTCCTATGCCTGCAGGGCAGGGCTGCCTGGGGCAGCAGCTCTGAGGTGGCTGAGAGGGCTGGAGGGTCTGAATCACAGCCAGGTCAAAGAACAGGACCAGAAGGACCAGCTACTGCTTCTGAAGCTGGGGTTCCAGGAGGAGGGACTGGAGGGAGGAGCCAGTAGGCCTCCCGCCCCTCCTTCCATCCTTATGCTCCCAGCCCCACCCTTTCATGAGGCTGGCCTGGGAGAGCAGGCCCTTTGTTCCAGGCCCTCGGGAACCACTTGACACTTCACTGTCACTGCCTGGAACGAGGATGGCCACAGGAGCTTCCAGAGCCACGAGTGGGCTTTGGGGGCTGTGAGGATGGGTGGTACCTCCTTAGCCCCTGCCTACATGCCTGTGTACACACAACTCATGCCCACTCCCCAAAGACACCTGTGTCATCTGTCCTGTTCTCCACACCAGTAGCCCTGGGACTGTGTCCCCAACCACTCACATAAGCCTGTGCCGTCTGGGCCTAGGTGCTAGCACTTTCTGGGGATATTACTGCTGGGGAGTGTCTTCCTACCCTTCACAGTTGAGGGCAGGCCTTGAGGGTGAGAGCCCATTGTTTATAAACAGCTAGTGGCTGTCGCTAGGAGCTGTGACTCAGCTGAGCTGTGACTCCTCCAGAAGCTGTTTACTCGGTACAACATCCTGTTCAGGAGGCTCACTGGGGCCCTGGTTCTGCTCCTCTTTTTTCCTGCAGCCTGCTAGCCTGACACTCCTGTGAGGGAGGGAGAGGACAGCCCCCCAGCCCTCCATCTGCACCCCACCACATGCACCGGGGACTGGGACCATCATCAAGTCACTCAACTCGCTCCTGTGGTTCATGCTGCACTGTCTTTGCTGAGGCCAAGGAGAGTGTAGGCCTTGGGTTGGGGGCATACCTCTAACTCTCGGCTCTGACCAAATGGCCCCGTGGAAGTGGTACTGCCAACATCTGCACCCTGCAGCCCAAACATAATGTTTACCCACAGAGGGTCTGGAGATGGGAGCTTTCTGAAGCCCTGGTCCCCAGTCACCTGGTCCCACGTCAGGCCCTGCCTTTAGCACTTCTCAGTGAACACAAAACATTTCTTGCCCAGCCTGGGTCAGGCTGCTGAAGAGACAGTCATTATCACTACTGTACAGCAGGGAAGAGGGAAGCCCAACGAGAGTAAACAATCTGCCTTGGTCACACAGTACCAAGTCTAAGGGGATGCTCAGACCCATTCAGTTTCTGGGCTGCCCATTTTACTTTGAATCAAGTTAAAGATGACAAAATATTTATGCCTGTGGCACTGACAGGTGCAGGGCTGCAGGGTCTGTGTCACTGAGAGGGGTGGTCTGTCGTACGGATGAAGCCTGGGCTGGGATTCTGACTTCCACATACCCTTACCACTACCCCTAACCTGGTTGGAGTCACCACTGTTAGGTTCAAAGAGAAAAATCTTTTCTGCCCACAGAACAGTTCAATTCAGTGATTTCAGGGTGTCCTCACTTACAAAAACTACCCAGTGCAGACACCACTGGATCAATGTGCCCAGGCACAATGTGAAAGGCTCCCTCACAGCCACGCAGCCACTCCCTCCCACAATTCCCGCTTTTCTTAAAAACCGCCAAGGGTGCCTTTGTCCTTGTAGTGCCATCTGTGAGCAGGGTGAGCATCTCAGGGGCTCCCGTGTTTTTGAAGGGCCAGAGCCTCCAAGTGACTTATGGGAAGGTTCATAGAGCCATGGGGTGTTGCCTTCTGCTCTTTACCGGGGAAGGCCAGGAAGGCTGGGAGCACAGGCCACACCTGCTCCAGCAAGGGGAAGCTGGGAAAAGCCTAGGAGCCTGGCTCACAGCAGGGTTCCCCTGCCTCTGGCTGCCTGCCTGCTGGCTGGCCGGTCTACCAGACCACCTAGTCACGTGGGTTGCCAAGAAGGGGAGGTCCTGAGAATCTGTGCCCTGCCCTTGGCCACTCCCACTGGCTTTGGGCCCAATAGATTCAGTATTGCCAAGATTGAAGTTTCCATGCAGCTAGGGCTAGTTCTGCCTCCTCCACCCTGGGCCTGCCCCGCAGGATGCCCTGCCAGTAGCCTCTGTCCAACTGGAAAGATCCAAGTGGCAGCTGTGAGCTGGGGTCAGGACAAAATTCCAAAGCACCTGATGGCTGTTGGGTCTCTTTTCCTTGTTGGTCTTGGCCCACAAAAAGAGCTAATCTCTGCTTCAGACATGCTGTATGTTCAAAAGGAATATTCAACAGACACAGGACGGGACCTCACATGAGCCACTTGTTCAGAAAAAATGGTAGCCCAAAGCTGCCCCAGGGTTGGTTCTCCCTGGGAAGAACTAGGTATTCTTGCTAATTCAGAGGTATGACCCCTCCATTGCAAAATGTAACCTGAACATGGCTTCGGTGACAAATGCCACAGTTTCTAAACCTCTTCAGTTTCTCTTCCTAAGTAGGAAGGGAGCAAGATCTGTAGCGAGGTCTGGCCACCTGAGACCACAGGGCCCTGGGCCACACAGCAGCTCACCCACATCGGCCTCGTGAAGTCTCCTGGCACCTACTGGGTGCCTGTTCAAGAGCTGGTGATAAGCCAGCAAACAGAAGAGACATAAAGCCACCTTTGGAGCTGGAGGACATTGCTCAGTTGATAGAGTGCTGCCCAGCACGCATGAGGCCCTGGATGGTGTATACCTACCATCCTAGCTCTGGGAAGCTGAGGGACTTCAAGGGCATCTTTGGCTACATATAGAGTTGGAGGCCAGCCTGAGTTACTTGTTTTGTTTTGTTTCAAAACAAAAACAACAACAACAACAAAACACAATCCACCCCCCCCCAAACCCACATCTGCCCTGCAACCCTAAGGCACTATGAGCAAAATACATGTTTGAAGGGAAGAATGCTATAGGGAAACAAACAGAACAGGGTGGGTACAGAGGAAGTCACTGCAATTTTCAACCAGCCAGGAAGCCCCACACTTCATGGGTACTGTTGTTCCTTGGAAACTACAGCTCCCAAACTCCTCCTGGAGTACGAACACCTTGGCGCGCTGGCGCGCCCAGGTGAGGGTCATTCCTCCCAGATAACCTTGCGCCCCCCGTTAAAAGCGAGTGTCCACGAGGTCTCGCCCCTCTTGGCCCCCTCTCTTTTCGCCTCCCACCCTTGTGTGTCTCGCACACCCCATCCCTTATTGTGTTCCCCTCTCCCCATTAAAGCGCACCCACGTGGGAGCCGCGCGTCTCGTCTATCCTGTGTTTGTCCACACACATGCTGCCGTTTTTAAAGGAATAATAGGTACAGCGGTTACAAGTGTCCTATTTCTCATCCTTACCCACAGCTAGAGTGTGCTTGCCCACAGTGTTGGCAGGTAAAGGGATGCACACCTGCGTAACATAGCACATGTCCTGCAGCGTTCCCTCCTTCCAGAACTGCACCTCCTTCCAGCTGGGGCTCCCGGCAAGGTTGGATGCACAAGCACCTACATGAACAGGTGATCCGATGGCTCCTGGGTTTTCAAGTTCCTGACTATTCAGAACTCCTCCAGATCAGGAGCTTCATGGAGGAGGAGGGGCACGCTGTCTGCCCACCTGTTCCCGTGGAGGTGTTATTTTGCTACAGAGGAGAATAAAGCAAAACACCAAGGCTGGAGCCGGCCAGCAAAGGAAGGTAGAGGAGGTGGCAGCCAGGCTTTCTGGGAAGCAGGCACACATTCCCTTAGAACAACAGCAGGGCCCTTCCCAGAAATCAGCCTGCCCTGGCATGTCAAGTCAGCTCTGGTTCAGGGCAGGGATCACCCTCCTTCCTGGCTGGCCGGAAGCAGTTTTAGGGAGAGTGTGTGGCCACTAGGTAAGTAAAGGGTTTTCTGGTGCAGTTTGGCCTGTGTGGAGAAGACCTCACCAAGGGATAGCCAAGGGTGAGGGGAGCCCACAGCCAGGCCCTTGTGCCGAGCAGGCCATGGTCATCCAGGGTTCATGAACCTCAGGAGTCAGGACAAATGGGCCCTTGTGGTACGGGGGACTGTTTACTATGCCAGGGACACTGCGTGCCCAGAGCTGCCACCAGGGCTGGGAAGCCCTTTTTTTAGAAGGACCTCTGGAGTTGCCCTGGCCTGAAGAGGGCTCCAGACTCCTGCAGGCTGCTAGATGGCAGGGCTAGCGCCTACTGCTCTCTTCCCACAGACTTTCCCACCAAAGCAGTCCCAAAACAGGGCTGGGACACTACCTGCTGGCTCTCTACAACCTTTATTTTAGGCTTTGTTTCTGCATTGGCGCTTTTCTCGAAAGCAAAACTCAGATGCTCTGCATCCATCTGTCCATATCTGGGAACTTAACAAGGGAACAGCAAAGGCTAGGCACCCCCTCCTGCTGAGGCCTGCTAGAGGTCTCCAAGCCCCATGGAGTAAGAGAATGACTATGCCTGCAAGGCGCTAAGAGGAGCCCTTTCCATCCACTGAAATGCTGGGTGTCTGGGAATGACTATCAACGGATGAACAGATGGGAAAATGGACACTGGGGCAGCTAAGGGCAAAGGCTCACGGCCTCACCCCACAACTAGGATGTGAGCATGTATTTTCCCTCCCCCCCCCTTCAGCACTGGCCCCCACACACAGACACTTGTCCTTCCACGTAAGGCTCAGCCACCGGCAGGCCTGTCATGTCTGGGGACACATACACCAGCGGACAACAATGACAAGGGCCCATAGTTACTCAAATGTGGGCCTGAGCGTCCAAAGGCGGGGAAAGAATCCTCAGTCACGCATGTGCACCTGTTCCTGACAGGGCTGCTGGGAGCAGTGGCGGAAGCAAGCACTCTGTGAAGGGATGTCCTGGCCCTGGCTGCTGGGAAGGAGATACTCTCAGAATTGCAAAGATTTTGAGAATATGAGTCTTAGCCCCTTCCCCCCAGACACTACCTGCCCACATGCTCCCTCCAGCCTCCAGCTGCCTGCCACCTCTATGGCCCTCAGGGCTTAATTCGAGCCAGGCAAACCATCTGGCTCTTAAAGTCTAACCTGCAGCTTGGATATTCCAAGGCTTGAAATTGGCCTGGGGGAGGCAGTGGATGATGGCAAGGTCACCTCAAATGGCTCAGACAACAGACTCAACTTCACAGGGTCTTTCTGGGAAAATCTGTGGAGTCAATTCTGGGCCTGCAAGTGTCCCTGCCTGTTGCTTGCTCCAAGAGTAATCACTCCTGGAGAACCCTGCAGCCATCTGTCTACAGTGCTGAGTACACTCCCTGTACCATTGGAGGGCCTGCTTGTGTGGTGTCTGGTAGAGCACGCGTCTAAGCGTGCAGGGAGGTCATAGAGGATGGGGTTAAAGAGCCTGCTCAGGTCCAAGCCAGGATTTCCACCAACCTAACTTGATCCTCCTTTCTGACTTCCAGAGACCTACAAGCACCCACCCCTCCTCGTGACTGTGGACAGGAGATTGTGCAGACAATCAAGGCTGGGCCTCAGCCAGGCATGGGTGGGAGGGGCAGGAATTCTTTTGAAATGGATCCAGTTCAGGTGGGAGCAGACCCAAGGTTTCAATATCCTTTCAATACCCCACTCCATCCCACCCCCCAGTCTGAACTTTACTGGGCCATCTCACTCATCCCCAGTCTCCTGGGACAGGCCACCTAGGGCCAGGACGGAATCCCCAAAGAGGTGGAAGAGGAGGTGGGCTACACAGACCCATCTCTCCCCATCTCCTCTGGTAATAAAGGACTGCAGGTGGCACTCAAGAGAAAAATCTCTGCCCTCTCCAGGAGAGGACCCATTCCTCTCCCAGCAGCCTTTGTAAGAGGCAGGGCTACAGAGCCAAGCAGGCAGAGCTGTGAAGAAGGTAGGGTGCCCAGGCAGAGGTGGGTTTGGGCTTCAGGCTCTGGTTTCTATTCCCTCCATGCTGGGAAGGTATAAGTAGGACAATCCTGGCCACTGTTTACCCCATTCTTGCCTCTCCTCTTGGGCAAACACCCACCACGGGCTTGCCCAAATTCTGCCTCTGTCCCGCCTGTGAACACAGCAAGTGTGTCCAGCATACAGCAGATGACATCACAGCAGCCTCCCAACTGTGGAAGTTGTACACACCCCTCTGGTCTATCAGATCCAAGAACAGGCTGCTGCAGCCCAAGCTTATCAAGCAGGAGTATGGGCTCCCTCCTGGGGCAGGGAGTCACCAACACCTCACTGCCACACCCAGTCAGAAAGTCTGGAGGTCATCTCCTCACATCCACCCCATTCTAAAGTTCACCCTACCCACCCAGTCCATCCTGCCCTCTCCTCTATGCTGTGAGGCCAGTCCAGGTGGTCAGAGGCCTCTTCTTTTCCAGCTATGCTGGCCTCTTCTTTGACTGTGTCCTTGGGCAGCCTTCAAGCACAGGGTTGGGCTCCACAAGTGAACACAGCACGTAAGGGAATGCACAGCCACTCAGCCCCTTGCAGGGAAGGCAGGAGTAGGAATTCTCTTGCAGAAAGGAAAGGAGAAGAGGACACAGATGGATCTGAAGGATGGTGGCACACATCTTTGATCCCAGCACTTGGGAGGCAGATCTCTGTGAGTTCAAGGCCAGCCTGGTCTACGTGGGCGTACCTTTCTCAAAAAACGAAATGAAAAACAGACTGGCTTAGCAATCATGTCAGGATATCCAGTACTAGCCTCAAGCTGGGATTCAAGCCTGGGGTCCAGCTCCACAGTCAGTGTATCCAAAGCCTCACCTGAAGCCCTGAAATCTTCCAGGTGAGATGGACTCGGGTAAGTGGAGGCCCTGGGCCCAATATCTCACTTCCCATGTAAATCCCTATGTAACTCATGGGGTAGTGTTTATGTATAGAATGAACTGGCAGGCAAAGGGGCTGATGAGCCACAGATGGAGAAACAGAGCAGGAAGGAAAAGTATGGTGGGGTCGTCTGGCTAGTCAGCTGGTTTAGAACCTCAGTCTTGTATTACATGGGCTCCTGTATGCCTGGCACTGACATTCTACCACTGCCCCGCTGTCACTCAGGTATCCAGGAAATGGCCTCTGTTGCTAGGGGATGATGGCCTGATGCTTGGCAGCTGCAGCTTAGGGTGATGGGAAGAGGGACTAGACTGGGGTTTCCCTCAGGAAGGATCCAGGGGGCGATGGCTGTTAGGTCCTGTGCAGAGGGTGTGGGTGGACCAACCATGAGAGGTACCCAAGCAAACTCAGAACTAAGGGCCACACATAGGCTGTGGGAAAGCCCCTAGCTGGGAGTCTTCCTGCAGGTATTTTGGGGGACTGCAGTTGCCAAGCAACTGTGCTAGGTTGCCATGGGAACTCTCTCTTCTTCTGGGGCTTGTCATTTTTAGGGGGAATGCCACAATCCTTCATCTCTACCTCCTCAGGCTGGCTTAGCTACCTGTAAGGGAACCTGGAGGCTCCCCCAAACTCACCCCACCTGCAAGGAAGCCACCTATCCATACCAATAAGAAAAGACTCCTCACGGAGAAGAAAAGACTCCTCAGAGTTCATTGTTTATTTATTTTCAGACTCACAGCAGACCTCAGGATGACCTTGAGCTCATAACCCTCCTGTCTCAGCTGGGGTTATAGGAAAGGACCACTAAGATCCTCTAAGACAGAGGATTCTTTTGAGGCTTGAACCCCAGCAAAACACGGAAAGCAGAGCGGAGGCTCTCATTAGCATTAGAGGGTTGAAAAAACTGTTTAATTTGTTTACATCTCCATTCCTGCTAATCACCACCTCAGGGCCTTCCCGCCCTGCCAGGGCTCTGACCACTGCAAGCCCTGTGTAATTGAAAGGCATTCCCTGCTGCAGCAGGCGCCTGGCCCCTCCCTAGCTTGTCTGCAAAGGAGTGTCACCTGGGGATTGCCATTACCCAGCTAGGGGTTGTCCCCACACCCTGCCAACCCTCCCCCTCAGAGCGCTCTAAGCTGCCACAGTGCAGATTCAAGGGACCAACAGTGTATACGGGTGTCAGGACTCCCAGCATGCCCCTGAAGAGCACAGTTCCTTCCTGGCATGGGATCCTCACCCGCCATACTTTTGGATGGCAGACTGAAGCTGAACCCAGGTACTGAGACCTCAGTCACACCCTCTCCCATCAGACCAGCTGCAGGCCCCATATACCTGCCCTGTGTTATAACCTGTTCAGCACTCTCCACCTGAGACCACATGTGCGCAACTCTCCATTAACTACTCTGTTAACTGCCTGGATCAGTGGGCCACTTACTATGAGCTCAGGGCTGCGCCTGGACCCAGTAGCATTCAAACAGGGGTGCTGCCAAAGAAGGGTGAAAGTGAGAAATGGCCTCCACTCCAGACACTCAGGAGCCCATTCCACATTGTCCTAACAACCTGCATATCAAAGGGCATTTAAGAAGACCACACTGTAACCTGCCAGGAGCACACCTCCTTTTGGGACAGTGAAATCGCTAAGGCAAGATCCCTTCCAGTCCTATACTGCATGGGCAGTCCATATTTTCTTAAGGCTACTTCCTGAAGCCTTCCAGACCTGGGTCTTGTGGCCTGTGGTAACAGGAGAGTTGTCTGGAAGCTGGTGAAGAAAAGAAGCAAAGCCCTGGCCTGAAGGTGTGTGCATGTGTGTGTGTTGGGGTGGGGTGGGGTGGGAGGTGAGCTCAGGTGTCTTCCTCAACAGCTACGAGCTACCTGCCTAGTTTGATTTCCTTCAGTGTGTGTCATCAATGATGTGACTCCTGACCTTTTGACAGCTTGCTTTGGTCTCCTGGCAACCAGATGAGCCCTTTGTGGAAACTCAGTGCAGTGCAATGCAATACAATGCTGGATGGAAGTGGGGACACCAGAAGTCACAGCGCCACCTGCTGGTGCTACCATTGGCAGCCTCTAAGCCTCATGCCTCAAGCCTAAGACCACAGCCTCAGGCCTCCAGCTGCTCCCCTAATACTTGAGGGAATCTGGCCTTTACTATGACCTCATCACAGGTTAAGCTTTGTCCTACCTAACGACCTTGGGTCCTGTAGGTACAGTCAACCTCAGGTTAGACTGGCGTGCACTAGGGTCAGGGCCCATCCTAACCCAATATCCTTACAGTAATGGCAACAACTAGACATAGACACAGGGAGGCAGCCCTGTGGAGGCAGAGGGCTTGGAGTGACATGTTTAGGAGGATCTAAAGCTAAGGCCTATAGCATGCCAGAGCTGACGAGAAAAGAAAGACACACTCCTGCAGCCTTAGGAGAGGACTCAGTGGTACAGATGCCTTGATTTTAAGCTTCTGGCCCCTAGAACCATGAGATCAGGTTTCTGTTGTGCAGGGTCATCCAGTACATGGCATCTTGTTAGAGCAGCTGCAGGACACTAACACAACATGCCAGCCAAGCCCGTCACCCTCCTCGTCACTGTCACGCCCACCCTCGGGACATCTCCCAGAAGACTGCTTTCTGCACTGCTCTTCCGTAGCACAAATTATAAAAACCCAGAGACAGATACTGGGCTTCAAGCTGAAGATCAGAAAAGCACAACAGCCAAGCCACTAGAGAAGCCAGCTCTACCAAGGCTGGGCGACTGCAGACAGAGCTGAGCCTGTCTCCTCCCATCTTACATTCCCTTTTAGTGCTGGGATTAAAGGTGTGAGCAGCCACCACCTGAATTTTTTCTGTATTGATCTTGTGTAGCCCAGGGTGCCTGGAACTCACAGAGATCCACCTGCCTCTGTCTCCCAAATCCTGGGATTAAAGGTGTGTGACACCACTGCCTGGCCTCTAGTGGCTTAGTTTTATCCTCTTATCTTCAGGCAAGCTTTATTTACTAAAACAAATAAACTAAAACTATACTCTTCCAGTCTTTGGTGTGGCCTGGCTTGCAAGAGGTACAAGCAAATGGGTGAATGGACCTCCACCTCTGCGACTTCACCAAGCTCAGACGTCCATAAAAGTCAGAAGCTGGGGAGATGGCTAAGAGGTTAAAGTGCCAGGCCAGGACTGGATTTGGATATCCAGGACACAGGCAAATGTCTGGTGGGCATGGCAACCTGTCTATAAATCAGCCTCTAAAGGTGTAAGCGGGACCTCCAGAGCAAGCTAGCTAGCAAGACCAGCCACAATAATGGAGACCCTGCCTCAATGAAAACAACACCTACCATATACACGTGCCTACCCATGTGCAAACACTTGTCCAAGCTGGTGTACTGGCACACACTTTTAATCCCTGCAATCAGAAGGAGAATCTCTGAGTTTGAAGCCAGCCAGGGGTCTACATAGTGAGTTCCAGGATAGCCAGGGCTATGCAGAGAGACCCTGTCTCAACAAACCAAAACACCCCACTAAAACCAAACAAATAAACAAATAAAATACACGCCTCCACATATATGCATAACACACATACATGGAAATGGAAAAAGAAAAAAAAAACCCAAGTGACAGCAGTGTGTGTGGGGAGGGGTGATGGGAAACAGGGAAAGTAATGGTAGGTGGAAGCGGGAGATCCTGCTGCACACAGCCACCCTGAATGCTGGGACGACCAGCCTCTGTGTCTCTATAGCCCTAGTCCTTGAAGCTCAAGATGTTTAAGGCCATGTGGGTCACCCTTGCGTTTTCCTGGGTAGCTGCTGTGCCTCTCAGTGCCAGTCTAGTCTCTCTGTGAGCATAACGGGGGCTCGTTCTGGCATCTACTTGACCGTGTGTATATAACACGACACCTGTAACACTTGAGGGCTGATGTCATCTGTGACTAAAGCACAAACTTAAGAGGGAGAAGAATTATGGGTGGGGATGGGAAATGGCAAGGAATACAAACCCAGACAAGCCTGGTCCTGGGGCAGTATTCTAAGGACAGCCTCATTTGCCAGTCTACACACTGGGTGGTTGGCAAGTAAGCAAAATAAGATCATGCCACACTGGCATAAAGCTCCCAGAGGCTTGCATGTTAGTCTTCCGTTCTGCCTATGTATTGGTAGACCTCCAACACCTCCAGCCAACAAACGCTGCAGCTACAAGGTCACTACCAGTGCTCTGTTTAGAAAATGACTGCTGTCTCATTGGTCTTCGCTTGTGCTTCCTCCTGATCCTCCACAGTCCCTGCTGACTCTGAGGAAACAAGTCCTGATGTTATGCGCTGTCCTACATAGGGCTCTCATGATCACATGGAACTGAGAGGCCTGAGGCCCTACTGCATCCTGCCAATCGCATTGGAAGGAGCTCTGATGTGGCTTTTCCCAGAAGAACCAGCCGGGGTGCAAACCCAAATGAATTATTACCAAGGCCTGGGGTGGTTAGCTGTGAGTTAGGAACAGGCTGTTACACCTTGGAGGACAAGCAGAACCTCTGTTTCTCCTCCTGCATACTTAGGAGGTCCCAGAGGGCAGGGCTTACAGCCATCACTTTAAGAGCCACACCCAGGGGCAAGGCAATCACTGGTCCAAGTTCAGGCGTGCAAGGCACTAAGTGAAAGGACAAGAGGAAGCTAGAGCCCTTACCCTCAGCTCACCCTGAGGATGCTAGTGATGGGGGAAACCTGGAAAAGTGGGACAGACAACACCCCCAGAATGACTCTGGGAACTCTGTCCCCAGGTTCTAGTTACTCCATTGAGGACACAGACACTGCTGCCCCCCGGTGGCCAGTACCAGCACTACAGCCCCAGGCAAGAAACCCAGAAAACAAAACACAACCTTTTGTTTGCGTGTTGTCAAGGTAGCAGGTCTCCCAGGCCGCAGCTGGGCAGAGGAACAGGACCTGTAGGTTCCAGGAGTTACCACAAAGACCTCAGAAGCCCTCACTTCGCCCCCTCTTTCCCTCTGATGGCTTTGGGGCTCTGGCTCACTCAGGAGGCCTCCTCTTTGAATCTAGGCAATAACTTGACCCCAATTCCAAATAAGGACCACATACTCCAGTGAGGGCGGTCTTGTCCTTGGACCCTAGAGGAATGGTCTAGATTTTTGCCGCCTTCTGCATTACTCCAGCCTTTAAGTCATCCAAACCCTCGGGCTGCTTGTTCTCTGTTCAGGAAGTCCACGGGGGGGCGGGGGAGAGGCATTTTCCTAGAGCCTTTATGGGTAATGGGTCACTGAAGGAGAACCAAAGCCAACAGACACTCCACAAGCGCGTGGGATCCTGGGAGATTCACAAAAACCAAGCACCCCAATCTGCAAAGGAGGAAAGTGAGATCTTCTCTGCAGGCCCCTCCACACTAGGGGTCTTCGCCCTGCCCTCTAGACTGGTCTGAGGATGGCCTCTTTCAAACAGACCCTGGGAATCCTAGCATCATCGTCTGTCCATCAGCGCCTCCTGTACAATGGGCACCCCCAATGTTGCTAGGAGACTGGACGCCTCAGCCCTAAGACAGAGCTGCCTCCTGCCTCTTCCTTCTTCCATCTCAACCACCTCTTCACTGTCCCGCCCTCCTCTGAAACCTAGGAAGTCTGTAGGATCTTTTTAGAGTGAGCAGAGGTGTGCGCTCGTGCCTGGGTGGGCTCCATACGGAGGGGTAGCCAGTGTTCCCCAGGACTTCAGGAGACTCTCATTCCCAAAGGAAACCCCACGCTAGGGTTGAGCGCTGACCGAAGAGGCCGGAAGTCTTCCCTTCTCCGCCGGTCCCCGCCCACCTGGCAAGCTTCTTTCCAGACCTCAGTTTCCCGATTGTACTAAGACAGGTAGGACGCGGACGCGGCCTCGCTCTCTCTCCGGGTGTGTGCGGGCCTTGTCCACACCCCCGGCTGCAGGGCCCCCAGCAGACTCACCTGGCAATCTACCATCATCCTCAGCCTCGGCAGCTCATCGCCAGCCCCAGGGCGCGGCCCAGGGCTCGCAGAGGCCGCTCGCCTCGGCCCGCGCGCAGCGCAGCGGGGCGTCCGGCTGCGGAGCTCATGGCGCGGCCTCCGGTCCCCGCCAGGCCCGGGGCTCCGCGGCCCTCGCCAATGCCTCTCCCATTGTCTGCGCCGCGCCTCTCCTCGCCACGGTCCCGGCCGTTGAGGCCTCGCTGCTCGGTTCCGCCGGAGCTCCCGGGACTCGGGACGTGTGGGCGGGGAGAGAGCGGCCCCGCCCCGGTCCCGCCCAACCCGCCCGCAGGTGCGAGGGGCGGGCCACGGCGCACGAGCTCGGGTACGCGCGAGCTCGGGTACGCGCTCGGCCTGTCTTCTCGAGGGGCGCACGGCACGCGAATGGACCAGGGCGCAGGGAGGTCGGCCTAGCGCGCGCGCGGTGCCGGCAGGCGCGCGCACGTGACCCCGCCTCACCGCGCGCACGCGCCGCGCGCCGTGTGCTCGGGAGGACTAGTGTCTCGCGTCCCTCGGCCCTGTACCCTACGCAGTACTCCCCTCCTGGCAGGGTTTAGAATCACGGTCACGGGTGCTGAGGCTGGGTGGACATGGAGAAACTGGACACTTTGTCACCCAGGTACCCCCACACCTCCTGCAGGACTCAGCTCGGTGGGTAGCTGGTGTCAATAGACTCTGAGACGGACCTCCATCTCTCCTATCCCTTCCACGTCCAGGTTTTCCTTCGCTTGTGTAAGGATTAGGAGGGAGCCTAAAAGGAGCGCCTTGTATCTGGGGGTGAGCAGGTGTTGGGGTGTGGGGAGTCACTGCTACTAAGGAGCTGTTGGGCACGCAGGATTAAGCCTTGTTTTAGAAATCAGAGAGATGGTTCAGCTGGTAAGAATGCTTGCTGCTCTTCCAGAGAACCCGAGTACAGTTTCCAGCACCCATGCTGAGGCTCTAACACTCTTCTGGCTTCCATAGGCACCAGCGTAGATTCACACAAACACATGGACTCATACACATTAATAAAAATAAACCTTGCTGGTTGTAGGCATGAACACATTAAATTCCAGCTCTGGGAAGGCAGAGGCAGGCCATTCTGAGTTCGAGGCCATCATTGTCTAAATAGGGAGTTTCATGTCAGTCAGGGTTACAGAGTGAGACCCTGTCTCAAATTAGATAAATACTTTTTTTTTTTCCGAGAAAGGTTTTTTTCTCTGTGTAGCTCTGGAACCTGTTCTGGCACTTGCTGTGTAGACCAGGCTGGCCTCGAAATCACAGAGATCTGCCTGCCTCTGTCTCCCAAGTGTTTGGATTAAATGCGTGCGCCACCACTGCCTGTTGGATAAATAAAATATTTAAAGAAAAAGCCTCATTTATAATGAGCAGTGGCACCAACATTAACAGCTAACCAGCCACATCCAGCTGTGTCTGGGAGACTTAGAAGCATCACTCACTGCTCCATCCTGTGTTGGACTGGCCCCAGCCGGGATATTCTCTGTGTCAGTCCCCCCATTTGGAGGACCCCCACTTCCCTGTCTTATTTTGAAGCACACTTACAGGGGCAATCACTAACTCACTTTTTTTCTTTTAAAAGGTTTTACGATTTTTTTATATGTATGATCCATTTCCAGCTGTGCGTGCATTGTTCAAGGAAGCCAGAAGAGGGTGTCTGGTCCCCTGGAACTGGAATTACAGGCAGTCGCGAGCTGCCATATGGGTGCTGGGAATCGAACCTGTGTTCTCCTTGAGACCCCAGGGGCACGTTCTGGCAAGAATGAGCTACAAACACAAGGTCCAGCTGGCGACTGGCCTTGGCTAACACACTGGCTGAGATCTCCTCCTTGCCTGGGGGACAGCTGACTTTTTCAGTGTAGGAGGATTCAACAGTGTGGGCCCAGCTCAGAACCTCACCGTCCCCACCCTTATAGCAGCCACCTCTGCTCAGAGTAACTGTTACACCAGGGTTTCTGCAGGTTGAACTTTTTCTTTTTCTTTCTTTTATTTTTATTTATTTTTTGCTCTGGTGGAGCAGCCAGTACTCAGCCTGAGCTGTCACTCCACTAACCAGCTTTCAATGAAAGAAAGAGGCTTTCAGAAGTCACCCATGACCCTACCTGCCACAGGTTATGCTGAGGCTCAACTATGGTTTTGAACCAAGGTCAGCAGGCCCAAGGCCATGCTGTCTAGGAACCAAGATGTGATGGGACTCTGAGGAGCTAGGGTTTTAGGGTGCCCGGTAATTTCAGGCAACCAGTTGAGAGTTACTGCAGGCTAAAGGTCCAAAGCGTTGTCCAGGAACTCTCCTCAGAGCCAAGGTATCCTAGAGAGGATGGCTGGAGGGGTTGAGTGGACACTGTTAGCCCAGCATGGACCCCAGACACCTGCTTCATTGCCCTCCAGTGGCTCATGAAGCTATAAGCTGTTGAGCTGCCTCCAAAGTACAGTCTACTGCCTGGATGGCCCAGGGCTGGAGCCGCCAAAGTCGCTGTCCAAGAAGGGCAGGTGCCAAGAGGTCTCCTAGCCATCATCCCATTGATGGGGTTCTGAGAGGTAGGTGAGTGGGTGACTTACCCAACATTTCCCAGGTCCTAAAACAAACTCTTAAACAGGTTTTCATTTGCTGTCTCTCATCTACTCACTGAGACCGTGGAGTCAGGTACCAGGGGAAACTCCACTGCTGTCTAGGGGGCAGTGCTTGGGAGGGGTCTTAAAAGTACTGCAAATGGTGCTGCATGGTAAGAATTTGTGGGAAAACGGAAAAGCGCCCACTCAGGAGAGCAGCAGAAATCAAGGCGGGCTTCCCAGAAGATATGCCACGAAGAACAATTCCCAGGAAATTTCCCCTCTATCCACTGGCAGACCCGGCCTGGGAGCAGCATGGGCAGAGTTGTGTGGCCGGGTCCTATAAGCTCAGCCATAATAATGGATGCTGCTGGCCACAAAGGGACAGTGTTTGAACCTGGGGCAGGGGCTCTGTGGCTGACTTTTGTCAGCATTGATCATTTTGTCTGTTGGGGCAATAGGGAGGGGAGTTCACAGGGCAGCCTCAGGTGTTTTCCTTGGAGCTATTTACTTTTTCTTTGGGGGGTGTTGTTTGTTTGTTTTGTTTTGTTTTTTTCGAGACAGAGTTTCTCTGTAGCTTTGGAGCTCGTCCTGGCACTAGCTCTTGTAGACCAGGCTGGCCTTGAACTGCTAGATGTCCGCTTGCCTCTGCCTCTGGAGTGCTGGGATTAAAGGCGTGTGCCACCACCACCTGGTTTTTTGTTTTTTGAGACAGGGTTCAGGCTGGCTTTGAACTCACAAAGATCCACCTGCTTCTGTCTCACGCGCTGGGATTAAAGGTGTGTACCACCATGCCCAGGTACTATCCACCTTTTTAAAGATAGTTTTTTTACTGGCCTGCAGCTTGCTTTTGAGGTCTTGTTTAGGCAACAACATTGTTGAGATTTTTCTGGGTGCTGCTTCCCTGTCAAACATTGTAATGGATAGTTCTACACACACACACACACACACACACACAGTTTATAAATACAGTCTGTTGGGCTCGTCTAATATTGTCATATGTGTTTAGAGCCAACCTCTCAGACTGGCTACCTTATCAGGGAGTTTGTCCCTGAAGAAGCCTGCTTTGCCCTCCCCCAGCTACCATCAACCGCCTCTAGTTCTCTTTCTAGGGGTGAAGCCTGGGAGAATTCCCCTATCCCGTTGGCATGTCAGTAGGGTGGTGTTTTTGAGGTCTCGTTTAGGCAACGATATTGTTGAGATTTTTCTGGGTGCTGCTTCCCTGTCAAACATAAAAGACACTGTCTCAAAGCAGACATCCACCCATAGGCTGTCCTGGTCTTCTGGCTCTTCCAGTCTTTCCACACCCTCTTTTGTGATGTTCCCTGAGCCTTCTGTGTAGGGGATTGTGTTTTAGATATAGGAACTGGGGCTGGATACCCCATGGCGAGTTCTTTGCATTTTGACCAGTTGTGATGCTCTTTATCCGCTGCAGAAAGAGGCAGCTCTGGTCAGGGGTGAGGGCTGCACTTATCTTTGGGTATAAGGCTAAGTGTTTAGAGTTCAGCCAGAAATGCTATTGGTTTGATGATATAGCCTCACCAGCCACAGGCAATGGGCCAGCTTTTTCTTAAAGCAAAACGTGGTGTACTAGATAGTTTTATGTAAACTTGACACGATCACCTGGGAGGAGGGAACCTCAATTAAGAAAATGCCTCCATAGATTGGGTAGTAGGTAAGCCTGTAAGGCATCTTAATTAGTGATTAGTCGGGGAGGGCTCAGCCCATTGTGAGTAGGGCCATCCCTCGGCTGGTGGTCCTGTGTTCTCCAAGACAGCAGGCTGAGGAAGTCTTGAGGAGAAGGCCAGTGTCTTGGTTAGGGTTTCAGCGTCTTGGTTAGGGTTTCTATTGCTGTGACGAGACACCATGACCACAGTACTTTTTTTTTTTTTTTTAAAGATTTATTATGTATACAGTGTTCTGTCTGTCTGTACTCTTGCTGGCCAGAAGAGGGCACCAGATCTCATTACAGATGGTTGTGAGCCACCATGTGGTTGCTGGGAATTGAACTCAGGACCTCTGGAAGAGCAGTCAGTGCTCTTAACCTCTGAGCCATCTCTCCAGCCCCACAGTAACTCTTCTAAAAGAAAAATGTTTAACTGGGGTGGCTTACATTTTCAGAGTTAGTCCATTATCATCATGTTGATGAACATGGCTGTGTGCAGGCAGACATGGTGCTGGAAAGGGAGCTGCTACATGTTGATATGCAGGAAACAGGAAGTAGACTGTGTCACACTAAGCAAGGTTTGAGCATATATGAGACCTCAAAGCCTACATCCTCCAACAAGGCCACACCTCCTAATAGTGCCTTTGGGGGCCATTTGATTTTAAACCACCATAGCCAAGTAAACAGCATCCGTCCATGGCCCCTGCATCAGCTCCTGCCTCCAGAGTCCTGCCCTGCTTGAGTTCCTGTTCTGACTTCCTTCAATGATGAGGAGTAACATAGGAGTGTGAGCCAAATAAACCCTTTCCTTCCCAACTTATCTGGCCATTGTGTTTCATCACAGCAATAGTAACCCTGACTAAGATGAATAGATTGAGGGTATTGAACTCAGGTCCTTGTGCTTACTTGGCAAGAACTTTTACTAACCTTGAATGATCATCAAGCTTCTCACCTTTCTTTTGTTGTTTTGAAACAAGGTTTCTCTGTGTAGCCCTGGTTAGACCAGGCTGACCTCGAACTCACAGAGATCCACCTGCCTCTGCCTCCCAAATGCTGATATTAAAGGCACGTACCACCACTGCTTGGCCAGCTCACCTTTCTTGAAGAGGATGCTGTGTGATTTTAAACCTTCTGGCCCACAGAACCTCAGTCTGTCCGGGAACCACTCCACAAACCTCAAATCTGATTCTTATATACAAAGGTCTAGGGCTCCTTGCGGGGATTGTCCCTGGACACCCTCAGAGACGGTGGGCCAGGCTTCTATCTGGATCATCTCCCACCCCAACCCTTTGCCTCTTCCAGTAAGCAACATGGATGGTGGTTTGCTTCTACAAGTTGGGTTCAGTCTCTTACCTAGTGTCTGGGACCATGCCCTGAATAGGAATCGCTTGAAGGTCTCAGTTGGCTGAAAGAGATCAGGAACCATCTCCTCCCCTGCTGGCTAATCCTGCCTCAGGCTCCAGTCTTTCAGAAGCCTTCTCTAGCTTCCAGGTTCAAAACCCCCTGCTTCAAAGAGCAATTCCTTGAAGGTAGAGCCTGCCCTCTTCCCACAGCTCTGCTTCAGGACTACTCCGATGCCTGGCAGCCTCAGGCAGATGCTCACCTCCAAAGACAGAGGCGAGGGTCTATTACAGCTTCACTGTCTAGAAGCTCTATGGGTTCTTCTGCTTCGCAGATCAATAACAAAGTATAGAAAAACAGGCTCAAGGGGGCTGGAGAGATGGCTCAGCAGTTAAGAGCACAGGCTGCTCTTCCAGAGGTCCTGAGTTTAATTCCCAGCAACCACATGATGGCTCACAACCATCCATAATGAAATATGGTACCCTCTGCTGGGCTGCAGGCAGATATGCAAGCTGAACATTGTATGCATAATAATGCATAATAAATAATAAACTCGAAAGAAAGAAAGAAAGAAAGAAAGAAAGAAAGAAAGAAAGAAAGAAAGAAAGAAAGAAAGACAGGCTCAAGATGGCCTCCAGCTTTGCTGGGGATGGGTGGGTTACAGGGTGCCTCCATGACTTCGGAGTGTACCCCAACCCACCATGTTGCCTCCTACCACGGAGAGGATACTGTTGCCTAGGGAAGTGCACATTAGGTAACCAAGCTCTCAACCAGTGTCTAACTGCATCTCTGCCTAGCCTCTATGGGCCTCTGAGGGCTCTCTGGGCCCAGGCTGTTAACACCCTCTGAACCTGGCCTATTCATCCCACAATCCTGAAGCCCCATACACACCGGTGGCCTCCCACAGGCATAGTGGTCATGGATACAGAGGGGACCACAAGCACACCTCCTATATGTGCAGGGACTGAAGGGACAATGAAGCTGATAAGCACCACTGCTCTCTAGGTATGGCACATCTGTCCACAGGACCTCACCTCACCCAGGCTCCCAGGACTGGGATGAACAAGGTCTGTGGAAGCAGCCAGCTTGGGCTCAAGTCTCCCAGAATAACCATTAACCCACCCTCTCCTGACATGAACTGTTTGAAATTCAGTCCACTTGTGTCCCCCAGAACTATCCTGACTGGCAAAATAGTCCACTGTGCAGGTAAAACCCCGATCAGGACCTAGATCACACCATCTTTATTGGAAGCTACCACAGACAGACATCTAGTCCCTGAGAGTGAGGTACCTCATGGGATACAGGTGACCAGAAGGAACCTAAGCCTGCTCCGCTTCAGAGCTAGCTCTGGGACCCGGAGTGAAGAACACATGTGGCTGGGGAACAGCATGGTACTCAGGACGAGGATATCACAGTGCAGATTCAAGGCAGCAGGCCGGGGCTCGGGGGAGGAGCACTTCCCTTCAGCGGCCCCTGTTTGATCCCCAAGACTACAGATTAAAACACAACTCAAAAGCAGTGTGTACTAAGTGAGGGCAGAATCAGGCCACCAGGCACTTCGAATAGGGCTGGATGCCAGGGCCAGTCCTGGAAAGACACATCCATGCCTTGGGTAGCTGTGAGGCCTGCCAGGCCCTGTCTCCCTCTTGTCCAACCACTGGTATTGGAACAATGTATGACTGTGGGTGCACAGCCCCTCACAGTTTACACTTCCTCTCCAGTCATCTTCCTGGTTGAACTCCTCCAGTAGACTGAGGTGGGCAGGGCTGGGCTTTGGGTGGCTCTCAGCTCCACTGTCAGCTCCTCAGCCAGTTGGTATCCTTTTTCACCGTAGAGAATCGGATCAGCTTCAGGCTCGTGGGCTGGGGCTTCCTGTCATCCCAGAGGTACTCTGGAGACAGCACTGTGGATGGCTTGTGCCAGATGAAACGGCGGTTCAGGTGGCTCTCCTCCTGCCAGGCTGCCATTATGCCATTGGCTTTGTCCGCCAGGATGGCCATGTGGCAGCCCCTGGTAAACTCATACACCCGGGCCACTCGTCCCCCAAAGACTGCCCCACCATAATAGAAGTCCCCCTCACTGTCTGCCACAAAGGCAGCGGAAACTTGCCTGCGTTCATAAGGGAACTGCTGGCGAGGTACAGCAAAATAGCCTGGGTGAATGGCAGCCACTAGATCCCCCAAAGTCTCGGGGCCCCATGGGTTACGGAAGACCATATCCACATCGAGACAGAAGAGGTAATCCACCTCTTTGTGAGCCCTCTCGGCAATGTGTTTGCTGATGGTCTCCATCCGGCGCATGGAGATCTCCTCCCACCGGGAGTGACCCTGGATGGGGACGATGCTGAGGAGGCGCCCAGGGCCCAGGAGGACTCTGGGAACGGCTGCAGGGTCGTGGGTGAAGAGGTAGTAGTGTACTTGGTACCCACGCATAAAGAACTCTTCAGCTGACTCCAGGAAGGGTCGAATGAAGTAGGTGTATCTAGGGATGACAGTTCTGTCAACTGGGGATGATAGTGATGCTGTCCGTCACTGCCCGGGTCCCCAGTACGTGCCTGAGTCTATACTCTAGTTCTCCACCTCAAGGAGTCATTCAGGTCTTACCTTGGTGTCCTCATCCGTCAAACTCCCACAGTCCTTGTCAAAGCTGAATACCCCTCATTGAAAAGCCCTGCTTCAGAGTTTTAGATTAAGATTTGTAATTATTAAAGTCTACACAAATTTTAAAATCTATACTTGGGAAAGACTGCTGGCCCAAGTGTTTCTAATCAGGAATACTCAGTGGATGACACCCATTTGAGACAGATCCTTAACCATCTGTATGTCTCTGTGTGTGTGTGTGTGTGTGTGTTTATGCACACATGTGTACCAGAGGTCGAACATCTTCCTCAGTTGCTTGCCACCTTATTTTTTTTGAGACAGGGTCTTAATGAATCTGGACCTCAGTAATCTGGCAAGGCTGGCCAGGCAGCAAGCCTCAGTGATGTTCCTATCTGTATCCCTGGGGCTGGGACTATAGGCATGCGCTGTGGGGTCTGGGTTTTGGGAATAGAACATAGGCCATGTTTGCATGAAAAGCCCTTTGCCAACTGAGCTGTCCTCCCCAGTGTCTTCTGTAAAATTTTAAAAAATTAATTTGTTTTATGCATGCATGCATGCATGCCATGGTGTGCCTCTGGAGGTCTGAGAACAACTTTCAGGAGTAAATTCTCTCCTTCCGCCATGAATGGGTTCTGGGGATCAAACCTAGGTCATCGGGCTTAGAGACAAGGACATTTACTAAATCCAAACTGCTCTGTTAGGTATTCCCGTGATCTTTGATCTTAGCATTAACAATCTGCTCAGAAACATGACCATTTTACATGCACAAACACTGAGCACCAGGAGGACGACAGTCACTGAGAAGCAAATGGGACAGAATCCAGGGAAGGTGGGGGACATATAGCACAATGGATGACATGGCTCCATCTTTAGGGGTCACCTGACCTCTGAGGTCCACTTGTCATCTGGCCAGTACTTTAAGTCCTAGGGCGGGTGGTAGGGACCAGGAGAGACAGGGAGGACAAAGTCTCCTTCCCATACTCCACTATTCCTCACCCAGGCTTCTCTCGCCTCCCTCTCCATGGCAGGTGAGGCCCTACATCAGAAAGCTCCCCCACGCCGGGCAGTGGTGGTGCACACCTTTAATCCCAGCACTCGGGAGTCAGAGGCAGGTGGATCTCTGTGAGTTCGAGGCCAACCTGGTCTACAAGAGCAAGTTCCAGGACAGGCTCCAAAGCTGCAGAGAAACCCTGTCTTGAAGAAAGAAAGAAAGAAAGAAAGAAAGAAAGAAAGAAAGGAAGGAAGGAAGGAAGGAAGGAAGGAAGGAAGGAAGGAAGGAAGGAAGGAAGGAAG
>NW_026067969.1:4011262-4028577 GCF_014885135.2 Alexandromys fortis | reverse complement strand
CCCTCCCTCCCTCCCTCCTTCCCTTCCTTCCTTCCTTCCTTCCTTCCTTCCTTCCCTTTTTTTTTTCAAGACAGGTTTCTCTGTAGTTTTAGAACCTGTCCTGGAACTCACTCTAGACTAGGCTGGCCTTGGACTCACAAAGATCCTTCTACCTCTGCCTCCTGAGTTCTGGGATTAAAGGTGTGCGCCACCACTGCCGGCAAGGATGTTTTGTCAGTCTAAAATCAGGTCCAGCAAACAGTGGCTACCCGTGGGCCTGCCCTGTTCCTGCCTCTATGAATCTGGTAAGACCAATTATTCGATACAGATTTATGGATGCAGGGATTTACTTAAAGCATTGCTTGTACTGCCTGTTTGCCCAGTGTGACCTCACTCGCTACCTGGATAGCTACCTGAATGAAACAGGATGACCTGGAGAAATAACCAGAACAATGAGTCATTGCCCTTAACCACCTGCTGATTGCCACATATGCTTCTGCAAAATCTTGCTTGCTTGCCCACCCTGCCTTATAGTTTTAGAGTATAAAACTGGCTCTTGGACGGAAACCTTTGAGGAGTTGTGCTGGCTTTGGTCCCCTGGAGGCATATCTTCTCATTTCCACTCTCGCTCGTGTCAGAGTGCTTAGTCCAGAAAGATTCTCGCAACACTCTTGAAGGAACCTGCATATTATCTGTCCCTTCATGATCTGCCTCTACTCTTTAATTGCCACTCTCTAAACCCTGTTTACTGTGTCCCTGTTCAGAAAATACTGGGGTTCCGAGGAGGCGATCAGAATCAGGAAGAGGATGCCACACCAGGACCCAGCATTCTGTGCAGCCTGACAGTGATTTCATTTTCCCCACAAGTCCAGACATGCTCTAGCTCCACTGGGGAATGACACACAAGAATATAGAAGCAGAAACTGGGAGTGTAGCTCAGGGGAAGATAGCCCGTCTACCGCACAGGAGGCCAAGGGGTTGGCCTTGAGCCTTGCACACACTCATCAAAAAAGAACTTCATATTTTTAAGCACCTAAAGGCAATAAAAATGAAAGGAAAGATGAGCCTGGCAAGGAAGCACAGGCCTGTAATCTCAGCAGTCAGGAGTGAAGGCAAGAAAATCAGGAGCTCAAAGTCATCCTCAGACGTACAGAGTTCAGGGCCAATGTGCTTAGGTTTTTAGTTAACTTGACACAACCTGGGCCATCTTGGAACAGGGAACTTCAGTTGAGAGAATGCCTCGATCAGATTGGTCTGTAGGTAAGTCTATGGGGGCTTTTTCCTAATTAATGACTGATTTATCACTGGGCAGATGGTTGTGGATGGTCTAAGAAAACAGGCTGAGCAGTGGTGGGCCATGCCTTTAAATCCAGCACTCAGGAGGCAGAGTTAGGTGGATCTCTAAATTCAAGGTCAGCCTGGTCTACAGAGTGAGTTCCAGGACAGCCAGGGCTACACAGAGAAAGCCTGTCTCAAAAACAACAACAAAAAGAACGAAAAGAAAAGAAAAAAGAAATAGAAATTAAGAAAGAAAGAAAGAGGAAGAAAGAAAAAGAAAGAAAGAAAGGAAGGAAGGAAGGAAGGAAGGAAGGAAGGAAGAAAGAAAGAAAGAAAAAAAGAAAGAAAGAAAGAAGAAAAAGCAAGCAAGCAGGCTGAGCAAGCCCCGAAGAACAAGCCAGTAAACAGGTTCCTCCATGGCCTCTGTATCAATTTCTAACTCCAAGTTCTTGCCTTTCCTTTCCTGATGGACTATAATGGAGACATGTAAGCCAACAAACCCTTTCCTCCCCAAGCTGATTTTGGTCATGATGTTTTGCTTTTCATTTTTTTTTTAAAGACAGGATTTCTCTATGTGACAGCTCTGACTGTCCTGGAACTTGCTTTGTAGACCAGACTGGCCTCAAACTCACAGAGATCTATCTGCCTCTACCTCCCGAGTGCTGGGATTAAAGGTGTATGCCACCACCACGGCTGGTCATGATGTTTCATGACAGGAATAAATAGTAACCTAAGTAGAACACTGTGGTGGTTTGAATAAGAATGGTCCCTTTTGGGGTCATGTAAGTGTGGCCTTGTTGGAGGAAGTATGTCAATGGGGGTGGGCTTGGGGTTCCAAAATCCCATGCCAGGCCCAGTCTCTCTTTCTGCAGATCAGTATGTAGATGTCTACTTGCGTTCTGCCAAGCTCCCCACCATGATGATAATGGACTAACTTACGAAACTGTAAACAAGCCCCCCATTTCATACTTTCTTTTAAGGTTGCCTTGGTCATGGTGTCTCTTCCTAGCAACAAAACAGTGACTAAGACAGACACTCTAGCTACATAAGACCCTGTATAGGAACTGGAGAGAGGGCTGTTCTTCCAGAGGACCTGGGTTCAGGTCCCAGTATATACAATAGATACATGGTGGTTCACAACCACCTTCAACTCCAGTCTCAGGAGATCTGACACTCTTTTCTGGCCTCTGAGGGCACCAAGTACATGGTGCATAAATATACATGTAGGCGGAGCACCCATACACATTAAAAATAATAATAGTTGGGCAGTGGTGGCACTGTGAGTTTGAGGCCAGGATGGTCTACAAAGTGGGTTCCAGGACAGCTAGGACTACACAGAGAAACCCTGTCTCAAAAACCAAACCAAACCAAAAATAAATAAATATAATTTTAATAATAAAAGCCAGGTTTGGTAGTACATACCTTTAAGCCAAGCACTCAGGAGGCCAGATCTCTGTAAATTTAAGGTTAGCCTGGTTGACTTACAGAGTTCGAGGATGGGTAGGGATTAAGACAAAGAGACCAAAAAATATACACAGAGATACATTCTGTCTCTCACCCTGTGCTGCCCTGGGACCTTGCCAGCAAGATAGTCGCCAACAAATTCAGCACATGTAGCTCCTTGACTCTGGGCCAGAACTGTGGTATCCTGTTATAAACATCTGAATAAGGACTAAAATACTACTACTATATTTTGTTTTTGATAAAATGTGTTATGCCAGGTGGTGGCGCACATCTTTAATCCCAGCACTCTGGAGGCAGAGGCAGGTGGATCTTTGAGTTCAAGGCCAGCCTGGTCTTCTTTAGCTGCCATAAAACACAAAAGTTCACGAGGTCCATCTTTTCACTTTTAGCTGTCAAATACGTTCACTCTGCATGGAAGGCTTTAGTCCAGTGGTACTAGGTTTCCTGCATCCACACAAATGAAGCAAGAGGTTCTTTCCTAACAGGGCTGTTTACTGACCACCTTCTATGCACTAGGACACGAGGATACTCATACGCATCAGCCAGGAGAGGCATCTCTACCATCCCATCGAACAGGCACAGCAAGCAAGAAGCAAGACCCACAGCTGTGCAAGCACTGAGGGCAGAAGGAGGCTTGAAGGCTGAAATCTCAGACGATGTCATCCTAAAAGCTTTCCTGTTTTCCAAATACACTCAGCTCACACTGCCCCCAAATCCTCTAGCCCCATACTTACGAGTCTCGGCAGGGGAGGTAAAAAGGCACATAGGAGACCAACAGCCAGTCCCTGGCAAATCCCCTAGAAAGAAAAAGTACCTGTCAATGGTGCTCTGCCTCAGGGGCTGACTTGGTGCACTTTATCAGGAGCAAAGGCCTCCAGTGGTGCGGTTGGGAGGAAGCCCTGTCACTCTGTGTTGGCAGCAGAGGACACCTGTATCCGGCACAGGGCCTAGCGTGTAGCTGTTTGTCTGTATGGCTATCCACTCATGGCTCATGTCCTTGACACCAGGTCCCACACACAAATAGGAGACATGCAGTGCCAGTAGCACCCCACAAGACCAACAGGGATGACTTTAAGAGCATGAACAGGGTTCCTTATCAACATCATTTGAAGGACAGTCTAGGCAGAAAACGCGGCAAGTTAAAGGAAGGCTAGAAAGTCAACTCAAGGCAAAACACAGAAGGCAATACTAGGTATTCTGGGGCTGGAGGATTCTGAATCTCGAGAGGTTGATGGGACCTGGAAAACTGTATTCAAGGTTTAGGGGTGACATGCAGAGGGAGGGAGTAGACTCCAAACCGGAACTCACCACAGGAGCCAGAGACTTGTGCTAGCAAGCAGGCAGAATGCCAGGCCCAAGGCCAGTCTTTGGCGGGCCATCACTGGGTGCTCTACAGAAGGCAGGCACCTTTAGCGACCCCGAGGACCTTGGCCAATTAGGCACTTCCCTCCCAGGTCTGTCAGGCTCGGAACCTGCCGCTCTTGAGCTCTCAACTCCTGTAAAGAAAGGCTCCAATTAGATTTCTTCATCAACTGACCTCGGGCTCACTAAGGAACCGTGTCTCAGTACCCAGTGGCAGTTAGGATGTCTCCTCCAGGCAGTGAGTGGTCTGTCTGTCCGTAGGCAGACTCATCATCAGCAAAAGTAAGTAAAGGGCCACCTAGGATCAGATTGGGGCAGCATCCTCAGTGACTTTAGTTCTCGGAATTTTTCCTAAAACAATTCCCAGCCACTGGGCAGTGGTGGCGCACGCCTTTAATCCCAAAACTCAGGAGGCAGAGGCAGGCGGATCTCTGTGAGTTCCAGGGCAGCCTGGTCTACAGTGCGAGTTCCAGGACAGGCTCCAAAGACAGAGAAACCCTGTCTCTGTTTACAAACAAAACAATTCCTGGTCATCTGGGAGAGGCGAGGCCTGGGTTCTGTAGGATACAGCAAAAAGCACTTCTGCATTCCACTCAAAGATCTGGTGCCTGGTGTTTCTCCACCGCCAAAGGGTTAGCTGAGTGTGGGACCGGAATTTGGAGAAAGTCCCCAGGTCTCGGGTCCTAGGGGGCTAGGGTTCCGCGCGCTCTGTTTTTCCTACAAACCCGTTCCCTCTCTTGCCCTCTGGGACATTAGTTTCCCTACCAAGCTCTCCACTTCCCGCCACACTAGCCTCGGGCTCAAGCTGGACAGAACTGCTTCGAAGACCTAAATCCAGAAGCAAACCCTGCCGGTCCAAGGCGGATTCAATTTCAGGAGACTGAGACTGAGAGGCGCACCTGCACTTTGGCCCACTTGGACTGGCTCCCGGATCTCCTCCTCGGCCGCTGCGGTGGGTGCGGTGCGAGGACCGGGTGGGGCAGAGTAGTGCTCAGTGAGGCTGTCCCTGAAGGTACAAAATCACTCCCTTTGGGCTGACAGGCTTAGGACGGAGAAAGGAACACGCCCCAACCCGGAAAACAGAAACTGTGCGACTCCCCGGAGCTCACTGCTACCCTACAAGGGGTGGAGCCGGGCAAAGCTGGTCTCTGGGGCGGAGCAAAGCCGAGACCCACCCACTCACGCCCCCCACCCTCCTTGCTCTCCCTTGGCCTGGTGAGCCACACTCGAGCCCCGCCCACAGGCCTCAGCCCTACACTTCCTGTAAGAGGAGAGTCTTTAAACCACGCAGTGTCTTCAGGGATCGCAGGTCCTGGTACACTGGGCGGCGTGTAGGCAGAGATGTGAGAAACGATTTTGGAGAGAAACTTCCTTCCAGGTAGTCAAGGAAAAGGAGAACCAGGAGCACTGAACCTGACCGCGGCTCTCAGACTATCCCGGAGGCCCTGTCTCGTCCTCAGTCCAGTCGTGTGGTCATGCTTCCTTCTTCGACCTAGCGGTTCCAGGAAAGGCCGCCCTTGTCCTCCGCAGGATCCCAGGAGGAACCCACTGACATGTCTGAACAAGTGTCGGCCAAACACGATGGATGCAGAGGACTCTGCTAGGAGAGAGGACAGAAAGGGAGAAACCATGCGCAGGAAGAACAGATTCAAACGAGATTATGGATTTGCTCAGGATCGTAAAGCAGCTTGTAGCGCTGGCTCTGTGCCGCAACCCTCCAGCTCAGAGCAGTTAGTGAGCAGCGAGGTGAGAATCTAATAGTTCAGTGGGTAAGGTTAGGAATGGTGGTCGTGTGAGTTTGACCCAGGAGGGAGACCCTACCGGGGCTCTCCAAAGCGGTCAGGCAGGGTGATGTTTAGGGGTTGATATGCGGAGTTTAAGGTCTGAAACAAGAGATGGAGTGGTCATGAGGACAGAGGTAGGGTCAGTGCTGTCCAAGAGGGAAGATGCTAGGGAGGAAAGAACCTTTGAATGTTGGGCCACTTCTCCCACCGTGTCTATAATTAGGGGTTGAGAGAGTGGGGTGCGTACCCTCTGTATTTTGATCGCGCCTGATGGGCAGCCGTGATAAAACCTATAGTAAAGTGCACTAGTGACCCCTGCCTCCCATCTGGGGTGCCAGGAGTCCTTAATTAGGAAATAAGAGATACCCCATTTTGTATAAAAGATAGAAGGCCTACCTGAATATGCAGTGTGTCTCCTACAGGATCAGTAAGGGCTGCCTCTATAAGTCTCTGGCCAATGCAGACAGTAATTTCTTGTTCGAGCATAGAGAAAGCAAGCACGGGGGCAGGCGCTTTAGAAGTCCATTAAAGCATTACATGGACAAGTATCTCCTTCTGGCAACCTGTGGTGAGCAGCCTTCAGACCCACCACAGCGGTGGTCTGGCTGAACCACGAGTGATATAGGCTTCCTGAACCTTTGACATCGTAATATAGCAATGGCATAGAGGGGGGACAATCTGAAACATTTGTTCATTGTCTTAAATCACTTTCTTAGACCTTCAGAACGTTCTTAAGCTTTCTACACTTTCCTAGACTGTCATTGTAAGTGGGCTGTGTTTTCGCCGAAAACCTCTCCTGGATCTCTTGAGGTCCTTCAGTCCTGCCAAGCGGTGCCGAGTCTCCTTTGCTCTCCCTGACCTTTCGTGACCCTTTAAAACCAATACCACCCAGGTGACCCTTATGTTGCAAAGTTCTTTACAAACTTACTAGCATAAAGTACATTCTTGTATATGAGTACCTGAAGGTGCAGCTTTAATACTTTTATTAAACAAGCATTGTTTTTAAATCCTATTTTTCATAAACCCTATTTTTATGACTTTTTCTCAGGACAGGAATTATTGCAAAAATAGAGAAAACAGGCATGGGGTAAGTAAGTCCAGGTGAAGAAGAGATGAATAAGGAGTTAAAGGGAAATGGATCAGCCTTTTTAAAAAAACTTATTTTTATTTCATGTGCCAGCAAGTTTGTCTGTGTGAGGGTTTCAGACTCTGGAACTACAGTTACAGACAGTTGTTAGCTACCATGTGGGTGCTGGGAATTGAACTCAAGTCCCCTGGAAGAACAGTCGCTGCTCATAACTGCTGGGCCATCTCTCCAGCACTCCCCCGGCCCCATCAACCCTTGACAGCCTGCTCTATGGCAGTTGGCAGTTTCCCATCCCTGTTAGGACAGGCTGTTGGTTAGAGGTGTGATAAACATCCATGTATAGGAGCTACCCATAGACAGGTGTAGATAGGAAGAAACAGAGGAGGAGAGAGCAAGTTTGTTTGTGTGGTGACAGAAGTTGCCACCATTGACAATAGAGCCAATTGTCAATTCCAATTTGGCCATTGAACTGTACTGAAGCCAAGCTGCTTATAGTAACAGTAAGGCTTTAATAAAATCCAAGTCCATGGAGGAAGAGAGAAAGGATTACAGAATGAACTCCACCGAAGGGAGTTTTATAAGCTCCAAGTGGAAATTAAAAGAAAGAAGCCCAGGAGGGCATGGTTGCAGAGGCCAGGAAGGGCTTAGGGAAACTTCAGGTCTTAGTGAGAAGCTCCTAGTGGGGGGGGGGGGCAAGGAAGCAGGGAGGGTTCCAATAGACAGAACAAGTGCCGTAGTAACTAGAGAGTTACCTATGTGGTAGGGCCCCAGAGGGTGTAGCAGGCTCCAGGAGTCAGAGAGACCATCTGCCTCATGACAGGGATGCTCAAGATGCTCAGTGTATGGGGCTGGAGAGATGGCTCAGTAGTTAAAATTACTGACTGCTCTTCCAGAGGATCCTGGTTCAATTCCCAGCACCCACATAGCAGCTCACAACTGTCTGAAGATCCAGTTGCAAGGGATCTGACACCTTCACACCAATGCACATAAAATAAAGTTAAATAAACCATAAAAATATTTTTTTTAAAAAAAAAGATGCTCAGTGCATTCAATGCAGCATCAGGGAAAGTCATGTGGTGATGTGGGAGTGTCATATCAATCTGTTGATTTCATTGGTTAAGCAATAAAGAAACTGCTTGGCTGGCCCTGATAGGTTAAAACATAGGTGGGAGGAGTAAACAGAATAGGATGCTGGGAGGAAGAGGAAGTGAGCTCGGACTCTGCTCTGCTCCCGGAGAGACCCAACAGCTCTGCTCTCTGGAGCAGAGACACCATGCTCAGCTCTCCTGGGTAGACGTGATAGCTCTGCGCTCTGAGGCATATGTGATGAAGCTCCGACCCAGGATGGATGTAGGCTAGAATCTTCCCGGTAAGCGCACCTTGGGGTGCTTACACACATTATTAGAAATGGGCTAAATTAATATGTGAGAATTAGCCTAGAAGAGGCTAGATAGAAATGGGCCAAGCAGTCTTTAAATGAATACAGTTTGTGTGTTGTTATTTCGGGCATAAGCTAGCAGGCGGCTGGGGTGCTGGGGACGCAGCCCTGCCGCTCATATTTCAACAATGTGGGCCCTAAACCCAAACCATCTGTCTAATGGCACCTTGGTACCCCAGTTGTGGTGCTGCCAGACCTGGATGGGGATGGTGTCAGAGATCTGGTGGTGCTGGCCACTGGAGAATTGCAGCCAGATCTGTGTTTTCTGCTGGTATCTGGCTAGACAGGGAGTCCCGTGGATTGACCTGTGAAGTACAACATCATGGGAGTGGGGTGTCTGATTGGTCCCCAGGTTTACACCACCACCACTGGGACTGTCTACATCATATTTGGCTTTGGAAATATACAAGCTGTTGCCCTGTGGGACATTTTTGTTCAGGCCCAAAATCGAGACAGTGCACCACCCTCTCTGCAGATAGAAGAGCCGGAATGGGAGAAGCACAGATCTGTCAGTCTTTCGGAGCTCCTTGATGTTTACAGTGATGGAGTCGAGCTTCTCCAGTTGGTGAAGGCACCAGATTCCAACTGCAGCAGCCTCTCAATTGCAACCAGACAAGGCCTGGTCCTGCTCCGGGAACAAGATCTTATGCCGCTCTGGAAATTGAGCCTTCATGGCCTGCACAGGTTTGCAGAGTACCTGCATATGGCTGCTGTTCCGAGCAGTTTTCCCATTCTAAAAATTATCTAGAATATTTGCTTGTTTCGAGTGGCTGGTGCAAGGGAAGGGAGGGAGGTACCTGTTTCTTTTTTTAATTAATTAGTTAATTAATTATATAGGTATACAGTGTTCTGCCTGCATGTGTGCCTGCATGACACAACAGGGCACCAGATCTCATTGATTCTGATCTTATTCAATTCCCATGTGGTTGCTGGGAATTGAACTCAGGACCTCTAGAAGAGCAGCCAGTGCTTTTAACCTCTGAGCCGTGTCTCCAGCCCCGTTTCTTTTCTGTATATCGCTTTTTATTGCGTCCTTGTCTGTTTGCAGCCAGCCCACTCCTGGGTCTTTCACTGATGATCAGACATTGGACTTCCTTCTGCAGACAGCATGGAGTTGGGATGAAAAAGATGATGGTGGTGGATGGAGCTCTGGCTCCATCATCTGGAGTCACAGTATCCCGTGTCACATGGAGGAAACACCAACCACTTCTGCAGTTACTTCAGACCAGAAGTCTGTCTTCCTCTTCTGGGCAGAAGCACTGGCTGCTGCATCGCTCAGTTCTGATGACGCCCCAGGAGCCAAGCCCCCTGGCCTTTACCACCTTACCTCCTGCACCCAGCCTTCCCGTCTGTCCTGCACCTGACCAACACCACTGGTATAGTGACAACTTCGGAAGTTCAAATCAGTGACATCTGGAAAGATGCCTTTTACGTCACCAGGACAACAGGGATGAGCCCTGACGGCCACCCCACCTCTCTGGTGATCAGCAAGCTTAGCCTGCGTTGGGCACTTATGGAAGGCCAAATGGTCCAGTTGAAGGAGACCACCCCTAAAATTGCTGCACAGACTCTTTTCCCAGGATCAAGTTTGTTGATTCTCCCTACTGGTAGTGCAGTAGAATCCAGATTCAGAAGACCCTTACAGGGCGGCTCCTGTCCCTCCTATGTCAGTTCTCTGAGAGATGATGGCTTCAGGGTCATGCAGCACTCGGGGACCGCTGCAGCACTTTGGCAGCCTGTTGGAGCTGTGTACTGCAGCATGATCTACTTAGCTGGGGCATCTCACGACCTTCCTTCCCATCCTGCACTAACCCCTCCTTCTGGGAACTCTGTGTGGATAGTTTGGAAATGTGAATCTTATAGCACATTTATTTATTTATTTATTTATTATTTTATTTTATTTTTTTGGTTTTTCGAGACAGGGTTTCTCTGTGGCTTTGGAGCCTGTCTTGGAGCTAGCTCGGTAGACCAGGCTGGTCTCGAACTCATAGAGATCCGCCTACCTCTACCTCCCAAGTGCTGGGATTAAAGGCGATTTATTTATTTATTTTTGTACCTCTAATTTATAACCCCTTGCTGGGAAAACCAGTGGCGTAAAAGCAGAATATATGTTATTTTGTATTAGGCATGGGTATGTGCGTGTGTATCTATGTGTCCAGTGTTGTAACAAAATGATTTTTGAGATATGCCCCAAGCTTCAGGGATTCCATTTCTTGTCCTCTTAATTCATCTGATTTGGTCGTCTTCATCTGTCTGGACGGCCTATCTCTGAGCTCCTGAGGGTCACCCATGGCTCACCACTGTTTTACATCTGCCTGTCCTGTGGTTCCTTCTCAACTCTAGACAGCAATGAGAAACACTGGAGGTTAGGATGGGGCTAGTTATCCAGTATGTCCTCTTTCTGTCTCTAGACTCTCCACCTCTGTTAAGTGGTATTGAGAACCAACCTGTTTCTATCACAGAAGGAGCAAGGGGCAGAGTTTCTGTGACTCCACCGATGATCAGGTCCCTGTGTTGATGTGGGATTCCCCTCTGTATGCTGTGAATACCATTGGTGAATGAAGAAACTGCTTTGGACCTAAGTTCTACTAAAGTAGAACTTAGTTAGGCAGGGAAAACTGAGCTGAATGCTGGGGGAAAGAAGGCAGAGTCAGGGAGAAGCCATGGAGCCACTGCTGGAGACAGACACACTGAAACTTTGCTGGTAGGCCATGACCTCGTGGTGACGCACAGATTAATGGAAATGGGTTAAATTAAGATGTAAAAGTTTATAATTTCTGTGTTCTTACTTTGGGTCTGCACTGCCAAGCAGCCAGGAACAAGCGACCCCTTACAACACTATGTGATGCCCTATGAACTTCTGATGACCCTGCAGCTATGAGCTTTGATTCTGCAGTAACAACAGAAGGGTTTGCATGCACATTGTCCTCAGCTTCAAGGTTGGAAGTCCCATAGCTTTGTCTTGGCTGCAGCTCCACCCTGCTTGCTCTGAGTCTTGTATGTATAGGGCATCTCCATCTCCTCCTCCCTTGCTTCCTCTCCAGGTTGTTTGGAAAGTTTTGTCTGTCTAGATGGGTTTTTTTTTTTTTTTATTGTAGTCTTAAGTCTTGTGGCAAATGTGGGAGTCGAGACAGAAATGGATGGATTAGGATCACTTGATGAGGGAGAACAATGGTGGCCCCTACAGGTTTTGTTTCTGACTAGTCTCCTTTGAGTGTGTGAACTTTTGTGTTCTGTGTTTATAGGTTTTATTTTTGATTTCTCTGTCACTAATGCAGCTTGCCATGGCTGCTTTGATGGCGAGGGTTCAGAATTCATCTCTGGGATTTCTGGCCACCAGATTCAGTTTAGCAGAGATCCACTGTCTTTTGAGTGTGGATATTAAAGTTGTTTTAAACTTCCTGTTTAATATTTAAGCTTCTTGTTTAGGTTTCTTTAACAACAGATCCAAAAGATTTCTAATCATAATTTTTTTTCAAATATTTATTTATTATGTATACAATATTCTGTTTGTGTGTATGCCTACAGGCCAGAAGAGGGCACCAGACCTCATTACAGATGGTTGTGAGCCACCATGTGGTTGCTGGGAATTGAACTTAGGACCTTTGGAAGAGCGGCAATGCTCTTAACCGTTGAGCCATCTCTCCAGCCCTCTAATAATAATTTTTAATCAGTTACTATTACAGGATCACAGGCTGCTAGATATAGAGTCAGAGGCCTGTAACTCCTGATTATATCCTGTGGTGGTGAAGATCAAGCCCCAAGGACTTTGATGTCCCCTTTTGGCAAGAAGTCATCTAAAGATAACATTGCACCCTTCCTGACCCGATTGTTTATCAATAGTAAACATAAAAGGGGGAGGATGTAAGACCCTCAAGGCATGGGAGTGACTAGGCCCTGCCCCTGAGGACCTCCAACTGCCAGGCTCCGTCCACAGCCACAGCCCCTTGAGATTCAGACTGCCAAACTCTGCCCTACCGAGTAGAAAGCCCAAGCTCAGGACTTGAAAGCACTCCAATTCCTACCCTGGAAATTGCCACTCTTGAAAACTCTGCCCTCAAGACATCCTGTACACTGCTGCCTCCCCTCAGTTCTTTGCTGCTTTTCTCCTGAGCAGAAGCAGCTACCCTGTGTCTTTCCCCATAAATCTATTGTGTGAGGTTTGTTGTGAGTTTGTGGTATTCCTTGGCTCCTGACTGCCAGAATGCCTTTCCCTTCAGAGCTGTAACACTTACCGACCTGGAGAGGGCTGCTGAAAAGCAAGGGAGAGGAGAGACAAGAGAGACTCCCATAATTTAAAAATGTATCAGCGCTGGGAGGGAAAGGGAAAGGCCATGGTGAGACAAAGTGCAGGTGCATTTAGGAAGTGGGTGGGAGAAAGCCAGGTGCATTTAGGAAGTGGGTGGGAGAAAGCCAGGTGCATTTAGGAAGTGGGTGGGAGGAAGTGCAGGTGCATTTGGACTCCTTATTGGAACACCTGTGACTTGAATGGGTACTTGGGCAGATAGGAAAGTGTTCAAGGAAACCTGCACAAGGGCCAAGAAGAACAAAACAAGATATAGGATGAAGGGAGCCGTGAGCAGGTGATCAATGTGTTTATCATTTATGCTCTGCTTCTCTCTCGGCATACAGAAATGTGCATATGTATCTTTTCTATCTTTGTGTATGTATGTGTAGTGTAAATGTGTTTTGACATGTATAGGTGTGTGTGTGTGCACGCATTTGGAAACCCAGGGTTGACATCAGGTTATTCCTTTCTTAACCTGTTGGCTTAAGGGCATCAGAAGCCCAAAGTGGCTAGGAGGTTGTAGTGGGAATCTAGTAGAATCATTGTATCTAGACTAAACATTAGAATGTAATAGTTGTTTCTCAGTGTATCTAGGGTAACAGTTGAATGTATTAGTGATTGTTGAAGGTACCTAGACATTGAAGAGATCAGTAGAGAACAGTGAGTGTTTTCTATAAAGAATTGTTTTCTGAGGGAGTTTTCCATCCACTATGTGATTTTGGTCACAAGACTATGCAGGCACACTTGGAGGTCTTGCATTATTGAGGACTGCAAACAGTACACAGTAAGGACTAAAGGTTGTAGGGTGTGAAGATTTTCTTCAGAGAACATATAGATGAAAAGGGCTTTGGTGTAAGGAACTTGTTGTACCCCAAACACAGCCTTTGTGTATAATCAGTACATGTGCTTCTGAATAGAGAGAGGTTTGAGGTTCAGTTCAGAGAAACTGTTCCTCCCTGCTGCCAGAGAGCCTAGATTACATTCTGGGGTAACTCCCCTTCTTTGAGAGACCCGTGCAACCAGAACACCCGATGGGGCAGTCTGAGCTTCCACTTCAATGGAATGTTTACTGTGTCTCCTGGCAGGAGCACTACTACCCTCTGGGAGCAAAACTTCTAGGTCAGCAGAACTTAAGGTGGCGGGAACAGAAAGCAAAATTTTTCCTAGGAATGATTGCTAGTGGGCTATTCCCTTTTCCACCCCTTGGTTCCTAGACCTGTAGATCCTGGCTATGAGAGAAACTGCATCATATTTTGGACGGTGACTCAAAGCATCCACAGCCTTCTGCAGATCTCTGCCCTAACTCTCCAGGCTGCTGTCACCTACTTGGCTCTGTAGCTGTGTCTTCAAAATGACATTCCATCTTTCTATCAGGCCAGCTGCTTCAGAGTGGTGGGGAGCATGGTAAGAGCAGTGGATTCCATATCATGGGTCCACTGTTGCACTTCTCTGGCTGTGGAGTGAGTTCCCTGGGCAGAAGCAATACTGCGTGGAATACCATCAGTGGATCAGGCACTTTGTAAGTCCATGGGTGGTGGTTTTGGTGGAAGCAGTATGTGCAGGAAAGGCAAATCCATAGTCAGAGTAAGTAGTTGCTGCAGTAAGGACAAAGCATTGTCCTTTCTACAGGGAAGTGCTCCAGTGAAGTCATTCTACCACCAGGTTGATGGCTGGTCACCCTGGGTAATGATGTCATATCTATAACACACATTCCAATTGGACTTAATAAAAAGTCAGAGTCAGATGCAGGGGTTAAAGCTGAATGATCAGAGAAGCAGAGCACCCAGTCACTAGAGAGTTCTTACCTCTACCAATGTTCAGACTGAAGGGGCGATCCTGTCTACAAATCCTCAGACTGACTCTCTCTCTAGGAAACCTCAGATTGCTTCTGAGGTCCTGTCTCCTCCTACCTTATATTCCTCTCTCTACCTAGCCATATCACTACGGTCTCCACCTCCCAATGCTGGGATTAAAGCCATGTGATCCCAAGTGCTGAGATCATCTTTGCATGAGCTGTTTCTCTTTTAGATAGATTCGATCTTTTAGATAGATTCAGTGTGGCCCAGGGTGGCCTTGAACTCACAGAGATCAATCTCCATCCTGAGTGCTGGGATTAAAGGTGTGTGTGCCACCACTGCCTGGCCCTATGGCTAACTGGTAGCTTAGTTTTGCACTCTGATCTTCAGGCAAACTTTGTTAGATCACACACAAAATTTCACTACACATGTTGTTGGTGTCTGCTGTTGGCAGATCTGGCACTCAGCAGCAGCTGTAGCCAGGTCAGCCTTGGTGAGTAGAAGTCCATGCATAACCCCCATCTGTGCCACCATGGCCACTTTGTTCATGGCCCATTGGGCAATGACAGGAATGGCTGGGCAAAGAGTCTGTCCACAGACCGGGCCATCCTATCTACTTGATTACTGTATTGAACACCTCCTCAGCTGAAGTCACCTTCTGATGAGCATTTACTTATTCTATATTTTAGAAGGAGTACCTCCACATGTGCTCCACCACTAGACTCCTAAGAATTTCATGGAGGTAGGCCCTTGAATTTTGGTTGGATTACTTCCCCTCCTCTGATGTGCGCATGTGTTACCAACGGGTCCAAAGTAGTTGCTACCTCCAGTTTGCTTGGTCCATTCAACATAATGTCATCAATATAGTGCACCCATGTAATATTTTGTGGAAGAGACAAATGGTCAAGACCCCTTCTAAGTTATGACACAGGGCTGGAGAGTTAATATATCCTTGAGGTAAAACAGCAAAGATTTACTGCTGGCCTGGCCAAACTGCTTCTAGTGGTCTTTATGGATGGGTACCAAGAACGAGGCATTTGCTGAATCAACAGCTGCAAACCATGTACTAGATGTGTTAATCTGCTCAAGTAAGGACACCACATCTGGTCCAGCAGCTGCAGCTGGAGTCAGTATTGAGTTTTCCATAACCAACTGTCATTCTTGACAATCCATCTGTATTCTGCACTGGCCAGACAGGAGAGTTAAGTCCTTGATGGCACTCATTTCTGCAGTTCCTCCAGGGATGCGGTGCTGTTTTTGATTCACTATTTTTCTTGGCAGAGGCAAAGCTAAAGGCTTCCATTCAGCCCTTCCAACCATGATAGCCCATATTCCACGCATCAGGGAACCAGTGGGAAAACTCTGCCGACTTCTATCTATCCCAGTTATACAATCTGAATAACCACAAGATGAGTTTAGGGACCCATTGGACCTACTGTGAGTTGGACTTTAGTCAAAACTCCATTAACCACCTGACCTCCATAAGCCCCTTCTTTAACTGGAGGGCCAGTGTTCCTTGGGATTTACTGGAATCGGTGTCAGTTCAGAACCAGTATCCAGTAGGTCTGGAGAGTCTAATTGTTTCCTTACCCCCAGTGTAGTTACCCTGTCAAAGGCTGCATTACCTTCTGGGAAGGAATGGGGAAAGGCTAACAGTAAATCTTTCAGGCATTTTATCAAGATCCTTCCACGGAAGAACCTGGCCATCCCCTTCACTCTGGAAATTGGTCCACAGGTGGAGAATCCCTTTGGCCACGACCCAATGTAGCTTTTCTTTGAGAAAGTTTCCCATCTGTGCAGATCAAACATTCTGGTTTCTTATCTATTTAATGCTCAGAAGCACCATAACTGATTAGCTGGTACCACAGATCCATACAAATCATGCCCCCCAGAGAACGCACTTGGCCTGTGCTGACCGTACAGGTCACTGTTTTGTCTGTGCCGCTCATTACAGTTAACTATGCTCACCTTGCCTTTGGTACTGCCACCTGGCCCCTGCCACAGAACTTTTTCTTTCTTCAAGACAGGGTTTCTTTGTGAAGCTCTGGCTGTCCTGGAACTTGCTCTGTACATCTCGAGTTCTGGCCTCAAACTCAGAGATCTGTCTGCCTCCCAAGCGCTGGGAATAAAGACAGATCACCTGGTAAATCTATTGATTGCATTTAATTCATCCAACCGAGCAGCAGCATCTCCAGCCCTAAGGTCTGGCACAAGGAAAAGGGAGACAGCAGATCTCTTTAAATGTGCTGGTGCCCCTCACCATTTTGTGTCTTACACAATTAGTGAAGGGCGTGTCTTCTAGGCCTTCCCATGTGGAGGATTGTTTTACACAACATACTCACTTCAGCACTGCAATTTCCCTGAACCTTAAAAACCCACTAAACCAAGGGATATCAGGCAACTCCAACTCCTTTTCAGTATGCTATGGGGGTCCCTGCATGTGTCAAGGCCTGCAGAGAAAAAAAAACCTTGAAGGAAAACTCAGTTCAGTCTCTGACCCAGATGGCCTATATAGAGGTCAGCAGGCTTTAAAGGACCTGCGACTGACTGATAAACAAAGCTAACGGGGCAGTGGTGGTGGCATGTCTTTAATCCCAGCACTCTGGGAGGCAGAGGCAGGCAGATCGAGTTTGAGCCTGGTCTACAGAGTGCGTTCCAGGATAATTAAGGCTACACAGAAAAACCCTGTCCTTGCCGGGCAGTGGTGGCGCATGCCTTTAATCCCAGCACTCGGGAGGCAGAGGCAGGCGGATCTCTGTGAGTTTGAGACCAGCCTGGTCTACAGAGCTAGTTCCAGGACAGGCTCCAAAACCACAGAGAAACCCTGTCTCGAAAAACC
>NW_026067969.1:3931493-4011245 GCF_014885135.2 Alexandromys fortis | reverse complement strand
AAAAACCAAAAAAAAAAAAAAAAAAGAAAACCCTGTCCTGAAAAACCAAAACCAAACAAACAAACCAAACTGAAAACCAAAAAAGGTCTAAGGAGGGGGAGTCTAGGTAAACATCCTGAGGACTTTGGGTGAGGTCTGGTTCTACAGATAGCAAAGGTCACCAAGTCATAACATATCCACTCCAAGCCTTCTTCATGGAAAGCAGGTACTCTGCTTCAGCCAACCTTTCAAGCAAACTGTGGAGACTTTTTTATTTTAACTGCGAGTTTCTGTAGTGAACCTAGATCTCTACTCAGAGGGTCCATTTCAACAAACTCAGCCTGATTCAGTTGTGTTCCTTTCACCATTATCCCACACCTTAAAATCCACTCCTACACATATTCCTGACTGCTTGAATGGATTAGCAAACTCAGTAAGCTCTTTAGTGGTGCAGCACACCTCCTTTGGGACTATACTTCCTACCCTTCTAGGAGCCTGCTTAGCCTTTAAGTCTGGTTATAGATCTAGAGGCGACTATTGGGGGCCCCGAGGGACATCAGTATTGTCTTGCTCGGAATTTCTGTCAGAGAATGAAGTATTAATTTTAATTGAAAACCCACCTGATACAGACCCAAAGTGGAAGCAAGGGCTTCTTGACAAAAGAGAAACAGTGCCTTCCACTTGGCTAGCTATGTCCAAGTCTTAGTGGATGCCAGAGTTCACATGGATATGTACTTGAGTTTGCTCCCAGAAAAAAGGCAGACCAGGCTTAACTCAGGATGATTGGACTCTGGGGTGGCCAGACCTTGGGAATATAGGACTCTGATGCTGAGGATGTGGATATAGGCAGGGTTGGACAGGAGCTTCCTGCTCAGAACAGGCTTGGCTGTCTAGTGTGGGAGCAGAGGTTCCCATCATGGGGAATGGCTTTTATCAGGTGCAGATGTCCCACTGCCCTCAGACCCCCTGGAACTCTGCAGCCGATGCAGCGCCTCCATCTGCCTCCTCTTTTCCTTGGCGCGGTTGATGGTTGTCCGGAAAAGCTTGCAGAAGAGCTGGATAGCTTGGGGCGAGTCATCGTTGCCAGGGATAGGGTAAGTGATGAGGCACGGGTTGCAGTTGGTGTCCACAATGCCCACCGTGGGGATGTTCATCTTGGCAGCATCCCTCACAGCCACATGGGACTCAAAGACATTGTTGAGCGTGTGCAGGAAGATGATGAGGTCCGGCAGGCGGACTGTGGGCCCAAAGAGGAGGTGTGCGTTAGTCAGCAGACCACCCTTGAAGTAGCGCGTGTGGGCGTACTCTCCGCAGTCCTGGGCTGTCTTCTCGATCAAGTGAGAGAACTGCCGGTTTCTGCTCACGAACAGGATGATGCCCTTGCGGTAGGCCACGTGAGCGGTGAAGTTCAAGGCCAGCTGTAGGTTCAAGGCTGTCTGTTCCAGGTCGATGATGTCTTGACCCAGGCGGTTCCCAAAGATGTATGGCTCCATAAACCTGCCAAAAAAACAAAAAACAAAAAAAACCCCAAGGCGAGTGGAACAGTGTTCACGGAGCTACGACGGAGCTACCCCTTCCCCAACCATCTCCTCCCCAGCAATTCAGAATCTTAACTGAGGGCACTGCAGGCTGTGAGGTACTATTTACATTCGTCTGCTCCCCACCACACTCTGTCTAGTGAGTGACGGGATGGGGTTACAGTGCTGTGGAGTTGACCAGCAAGCATTGGGTGTGTGGCTCAACCTGTCCCACCTTCCCCCACGGAGATTTGAGGGCCAACTGCACATTAAACAAGAACCCAGGCCTGGTACTCTGTCTTGTATTGCTCTCTATGGCCACTCCAGTTCTATATAGCAGGACCTCTCCACTGGGGTGGCCGAAACTCAGGGGTCTCCGGCCCGTAAAGACCCTCAATTTTGGTGTTGCTGTTAACGGTCCCCCACTTCCAACCCTGACCCGATCCCACTGCCCTGCCCACACTGTCCGTGCCAGCTACCTATGCCGGCAACCGGCTTTATGGCCCAGGTGTACTCGGGCCTCGAAGAGGCTCTTCACAGAAAACAGCTCCTTGACATTGAAGAAGTCCGAATGTTGCAGGGGCACATCTAGGATCCTGCTCTGGAGATCTGAAAAGGAAGGAAAGGCACTGTGGCACCAACCAAAGACTCAAGGGTCCCTTAGAAGTGGGGCCCTCAAGGGCGAGGACGAGGAATGTTAGGAATGGTCTTGGAAGACACAGGTGCATTTTTACGGCGCCAAAGGGCTAGAGCCAAGGTTTGAGGCGGACTCTGTGTGGGGAAAGCCTGCTCATCTCTTCCCTTAGTCTCCACAGATAAAAGAGAAAGATACTGGGACCTCATTGACTTCTGGCGTGTTAAATGCCCCGCCAAGAGACCAGCAAGATCAACAGATCCAAAACTGGTCTTCACTGGTCTCGGGAGCTACTAAGCCACGGGGGGGGGGGGCATTCTCCGGTCCACCTCCCCTCCCCCACTTGAGAGATTAGCATAGGGTTCGTTTGGGGATCCCGCAATGACAACCCCTCCACGATTCTGCTCCCCGACCCAGCTCCAGTCGCTGGCCTTTACCGTCGTCGTCCTGGGGCTCGTTGACCACGGGGACTTGAGCTCCCGACACTGTCCTACCATTTAGCCCCGCCGGGCCCGGGGTCGCCTTCTGCAGGAAACTTGGCCAACGCCACACACCTGCGGGGAGAGAGGCGGTGGGACCGTGCCCTGACCACATCCCTGTCCTCCTCTCTCGGATCCCAGGGTCCCTCCCGTCTCAGGGGTCCTGAGCGCTCACCTGCACACAGCAGCCGGGTCAGCACGGCCGGAGAAGGCGCCATGGTTGGCGCGTGGACAGAAACGCCGCGGAGACGCTTCCTGCCAGGCAGAGCGCCTCCTCCGCCGAGAGCGCAGGGTCGCAGCGCCGCCTGCAGGACTGGAGGACCGCCCCCAGCTCCCTCTGTGCACGACCTTGCAGGAGGGATCCACCAGGGCGAGTCAGTGAGGTGGCTGGCTTTCGGTGCCTAGCTGTGAGGTGGGACACTCATCTACAGCGTGTTCCTCCACGTAAAACTGTAGCGTCCTCTCAGAGTTGGTCAGGAGGAGGCGACCCTCTGGTTCAAAGTGGTCTTTATTGTTTGTTTTCCTGAGATAGGGTTTATCTATGAATCCTTGGCTGTCCTGGAGCTCTGTAGACCAGGCTGGTCATGAACTCAGAGATCGGCCTGCCTCTGCTTCCCGAGTGCTGGGATTAGAGGCATACGCCACCACGACGCTCGGCACATTTTTTCTTTAAACTTTGTTTTAAGTTTATTTATTTTGTGTATGAGTACTTTGCCTACATGCATAAATATGTATATTATATGTATATGTATATACATATATATGCACCCCGTGAGTGCCTGGTGCCCGTGGAGATCATAAGGTGTCTGATCCCTAGGCACTGAAGTTAAGGATGTTTGCGAGTTACGTTGTAGGTGCTGATAGTTGAATTCAGGTTCCCTGCAAGAGCAATAAATGCCCTTAACCACTGGGTCATCTCTCCAGCCCCATATTATTTTAAAGAATGACGAGTCTACAAGAGCTAGTTCCAGGAAAGGCTCCAAAACCACAGAAGAAACCTTGTCTCGAAAAACCAAAAAAAAAAAAAAAAAAGAATGACGACAACAATGAACTAAAGTCTCTCTGACTGGCCTGGAACTCACAGATATCTGCCTGCCTCTGTCTCTGAGTACTGGAATTATTGGTGTTCACTACCACACTATGCCCCGAGTGGCTTTTATTATTGGTTTTAAAACTTCTCATCATCATTATTGATACAGGGGTCTCACTATGTACCCTTGGCTGGCCTAGAACTCTCTATGTACAACAGCCTGGTCTCGAACTCAGAGATATGCCTCCCGCATGCACTAGCATGTCATAAATACCTGCACCGCTCACAAGATCAGATTTTAACATTTCAATAGTATTTGGCCTAAATTTAGCAACATCTCGCATCTAAATGTAGGCTGAGTTGTGGTGAGCATGGGGCGAGAGGTCAAGGAGACGTCCTGGCAAGTCCAGCAAATGACAGACCAGTGAGTGTTTGCTCAGGGAGAGATCGGAAGCACCTGATTCCTGTGAATTTGCTAGTTAAGCCACAGGTTCTAAGGTCTCATTGGCCCAGAATCTGCTTCCTATTGCATTTTGAGATGATACCAGGATGTTCCCAACAGTCGCAGAAAAAGGCCAGCGGTACCCGCGAGGGTCTGAAGCGTGAAAACTTGGAATTCCTTCGCGTGACCGTCCTGGCTTAGAACTCCTCACTGTCCCCTTTGTTATTCGCCCTCTGGAAGATTCTAGATTTGCCTACAGCTCCGGGGGCAAGCAGTCCACAAAGAACCGCCCCTCCCCCTGTCAGGTGACATCGTTGCCTAGCAACAGGACGCCCTGCCGCTGCTGCCGCAGCCTTGGCTATTGTTCGGGGGCTACTTTTCTGTGGAGGTTAAATGTCTGAAGAAAACCCCCAAGAGTGCACGGAGCCGGTGGAGCCCAAGGCTAAGCCCGCCCCAGAGAAGACGAGCGACTACTATAGCGTGAGCGAGCAGCTCCCCGTCAGGTTCAACAACCCGGGGTGGTTTCATGGCTACAGGTGAGGACTGGGGTCACCTCCTCCAGGCAGGCAGCAGGGTGCCTCAGGTGACCCTAACTTTAGCCACGTGTGTAAAAACTCCCAAGTGCCTGACCGCTGAGGTGAAAAGAAGCCAGAGGTGGACCCTCGTGCCTTGTGTGACCATTACTATCAGGGTCGTGTACCTTCTGCCTGAGCAACCACGTATGGATGTAAGGTTGTGTGTGGGGTCTCTCCACTTTTGGAACTCTTCTGAAAGTGACCTCACAGGGCAGTGTGGCTCCCTTGCAAACGATGGAAGCCTGCAGGCACGCTACCAAGCCCTTCCCGCAAGCGAGAAGAAGACGGCTTGCTGAGGCCTCAGAGTAGGAAGCAGAACCGCTTCCCACCAGTAGCCTCTGTGTCACAGACCACTGCTTCATAAACTACAAACCTTCCTCCGCTCCAGCGGACAGAAACTAGGCCTCTGTAAGGGTTGGGGCTCAGAAGTGTAGGGACTGCTGGGTGACAGGGTCTTGAAGCTGAGATGTGGTTCTGGAGGTAGCTACATGCCTGGCAGTAGCTATCTGTGGACCAAGGTTCCACCGAGGCTCCTAACTCCAGCATTTGCTGGCTGGGTGTTCTGTAGGGGTTTGCCTTGAAAGGATCAGGGGTCATGGCTAGCAGAGGAGGCCAGGGGCCTGCTGGGAGAGAGTGGCCACAGTGGGAGTAGGGTTGGCATGGTATTGCTGTCTGGGGACATCACCAAAAGAACTCCATCAATCTGATTCTTTCAGGTTATGACTTGACTGGCTTAGAAGGAGTGGGAAACAGAGTGTGTCTCTCTTCTACAGGACCAATGAGGCTGTCTCTATGTACAGGACCAGTAACCAGACCTATGGAAGCAGAGCACCCACAGTGCATGAGATGCCGGTACGTGAAAGCCAGACATGCCAGGATGAGGTGCCATCTAGAAGAACAGAGTTGGGGGAGTCAGAGATTGGGACCCCATTATAAATATGGGGCACCTTAACTCATGTTAGAATGGGGCAAGGCAGAGAGATGGTAGGATACATTTAGGAGCAAAATATATAGTAGAAAGAGAAAAGTCCAAATAAAATGGCTTCTGCCTTGTCCTTCTCCTGTTCTATAGTCACTTACACCCTCAGATAGGTGTGTGCGCCTTCACATGGGCACACACACCTTTACATGGGCACCCAGAGGCAAACCAATGAAGCCAAATGTTCTTTGGCATGTTCTGTACTGTGAGATGTGCTTTGTGCATTGGGGTGCAGTTCTGGTCAGAGTTAAGGTTGCAAGCTGATGCCATTGTGACTGAAGTCACTCAGATCCAGGGAAATCACTAAAGGAGTCAGGGAGCACCCTCATACCGCCAGGGCTCCCACTTTGAAATGAGGATGTTGGGGGTCATTACCCAAACAGCTGCCATTTTTTTGAAGAGCTGGTAGTTGGTCATTTAGTTATGTCGTCATTCTGTGTGACAGAACTCCTGTGAAGAGACTATCCTAAAAGATATTCTGGAATCAGTGTCCCCAAATCAGAGAAGTGTTTTTGTGGGAATTAGGTACATGGGTACTGCTGCTTCTGCATTTTTTTTTTTGTTTGTTTGTTTGAGATAGGGTTTCTCTGTGTAACTCTGGCTGTCCTGGAACTCACTTTGTAGACCAGGTTGGAAATGAAGGCATGTGCCACGACTCCTGGCTGTTCCTGCTTTCTTAAATTGCATTCTCCTTGTCCTTGTGTGGGAGTGCACCATGGCACACGTATGTAGGTCCGAGGACAGCGTGTAGGAGTTGGTTCTTCTTTCACTGTGTGAGTCCTGGGCACCCAGGCCAAGTCATCAAGGCTGGCAATAAGTACCTTTGTCTTTTTCTTTGTGATAGAGTCTCTAGTTAGCCCCAGATAGTTTTGAGCTCACCATGTAGCTGAAGATGGCTTTGAACTCCTGAACTTTCTGCCTCCATCTCCCAAGGGCTGGGTTAAAGTTGTGCTCTGCCACAGCCTGTTTTATGAAGGGCTGGGGCTTGCGAATGTCAGACATAATGTTCTACCAGCTGAGCTTCCCTGCCACCCCCAGTTTCTGCTGCCTTTAGAAAAGGTCACTGCTCTGGTCAACAGTGGCATTTGACACTCAGATTAGCAGGCAATGGACCACAAGCCGAGGGTATCAGGCAAGTTGGGAGGTGGCTACTCCCTGCTTCTTACAGTCCTGTTCTCTGGCGTTAGCTGTTTAGCTTTCTGATTGAGTACACTGCACTCTGCGAGCACTTCCTAGTATTATTCTCTATGCTACTGCAGAGGTGGATATCTGTCTTTATACACTAGTCAAATGGCACTGAGTGTGCAGGACCGAGAGGGGGCCCCTGAGTGCGCAATGCTGTCAGTTAACCACCAAGGGGCAGTAGTGGCTCAGATGCAGGTGCACCTGCAGTACACTGTGCGGACAGTGGGGGAGCTGTGTGCATTGGGATGGTATCCGGACACTGTTTTATGTTCAGTTTTTCTGGAGATCTCAAACTTGCCTTTTAAAAAATGCTCTGAGCAAGGCGGTAGTGGAACACACCTTTAATTCTGGCACTTGGAAGGCAGAGGCAGGTGGATCTCTGTGAGTTTGAGGTCAACCTGCTCTACAGAGCAAGTTCCAGGACAGCTAGGGATGTTACACAAAGAAATCCTGTCTCAAAAAAACAAAATAAATAAGTAAGTAAGTAAATAAATAAATATTAAGCAAAGAAAGGAAGGAAGAAAGAAAGAAAGGGATAAGTAAAGAAAAAGAAAAGAAAAACGCTTGAAGTCATTTCTCTTTACATGGTGGAGGTTAGTCAGCCATCTCCCTATCACTAGCTAGATTCTGTCTAGCTAGGCTGGTTCTCACCCCGGTTTCTGTTCACGGTGGCCTCACCCCTTACCACACTCTCAGCAAGGAGTGCTTCAGGCCTCTGCAGGGCAGCCCCTTCCCACACACTGGGCCAGTGGTTCATGCTTTGGGGTCTTTAAAGCACTTGCCAGAGGGTTTTGGCTCCCAGCCAGGACAGGAACCTTTGCTGTAGCTTCAAGGAGGGACCTCGAAGGTCTATGTTAAAGGCAGGGTTACTAGTGTGTGCTTTTCGGATGCGGGACTCTGTGGGGGTTCTCAGGGCGCTGGAGGTATGCCCTTGAGAGGGACCATGGGGTCCAGTCTGGCCTCTCTTTACTCTTCTTCAATGGCTCCTGACAAGCAGTTTGCTTTGGTCACTGTCACCCAGCCAGGGCCAAAGCATCAGAACTGCTCGTTCATGGGACCGAAACTCAGGAGTGAGGCCCAGATATCTGTATCTGTATCTGTATCTGTATCTGTATCTGTATCTGTATCTGTATCTGTATCTGTATCTGTATCTGTCTATATCTATCTATCGATCAATAAATAGATAGATAGATATTCTTTCTCTCTTTTTCTCTCTTTCCTTCCCTCCCCTCCTTCACCCCTCTCATTTTGAGATAGAGTCTCTCTATATAGTCATGCCTGTCCTGGAACGCTCTCTATAGACCTCGCTGGCCTCGAACTCGCAGAGAACTGCCTCTAGAATGTTGAGATTAAAGGTATGGACTACCTGGGAGCTGGAGAGATGGTTCAGCGGTTAAGAGCATTGCCTGCTCTTCCAAAGGTCCTGAGTTCAATTCCCAGCAACCACATGGTGGCTCACAACCATTTGTAATGGGGTCTGGTGCCCTCTTCTGGCCTGTAGGCATATACACAGACAGAACATATGTATACATAATAAATAAATAAATAAGAAAAAAAAAGGTATGGACTACCATGCCCTCCTAACTTTTTCTCTTGCTAAATTAATTTTAAGTATTTGTTAGAGTGTTGCAAGTGTTGTGACTGTACTCACAAAAGAAAAACCTGAATCTTACAGAGGCCTAGTGACTTGCCCAGTGTGGCATGGTTGGCAGGAGTGGATCTTGATGTATGTGTGTGTAGGGGGTGTCACTCTGGCCTGACCCCCGATTAATGCTTGTTGTCACACCTAGATGTGGAGTTGTTGCACACGGGTGATCATGTAACTTCTCTTGCTGTCCGTGTAGTGTGGAAATAAGGCACTGTTAATTTTTTTTAAAGATTTATTTATTATGTACACAGTGTTCTATCTGCATGTATGCCTGCAGACCAGAGGAAGGCACCAGATCTCATTACAGATGGTTGTGAACCACCATGTGGTAGCTGGGAATTGAACTCAGGACCTCTGGAAGAGCACTCAGTGCTCTTAACCCCTGAGCCCCCAGCACTGTTAATTATATTGGACATATTATGTACAAACTGGGAAGGTTGGGGCAAAAGCCCACTCTGGTTTCTTTCTTTCTTTCTTTCTTTCTTTCTTTCTTTCTTTCTTTCTTTCTTTCTTTCTTTCTTTCTTTTTTCTTTCTTTCTTTCTTTCTTTTTTCGAGACAGGGTTTCTCTGTGGCTTTGGTTCCTGTCCTAGAACTAGCTCTTGTAGACCAGGCTGGTTTCGAACTCACAGAGATCCGCCTGCCTCTGCCTCCCGAGTGCTGGGATTAAAGGCGTGCGCCACCACTGCCCGGCTCCCACTCTGGTTTCTGTGCTTCTTAGCAATAGAGGTTATATTTTCTCAGAAACTCTTACTCTTCTTCTGAAATGCCAGTCTGGCTGCTTGAATATTGTCATGCACCATTAACCCTCTTGTTTCACTTCCAGAAAGTGTATTACCCATCTTCAAATAAGTTTTCCAGACAAGTTGCAGCTACGGGAATGTTCCGGAGTAATACTTTGAATGTCGGCTTGGACAAGAGCATAGTGACGGGTCCTGACAATTACATTACTCACTGTGACCGCCTTAACTTTCACCCCAGCTACAATGTCAACAGGCCATCCATCTGCGACTAAGGCAGCTGGATGCCAGTCCCCGTGGACGGGGTCTCCTGACTCAGTGTGGCTGTAGGGAGCATTGCTGCCCCATCCTTGACAAGGGCCCTGTTCTACAGGCACGGATCTCACCACTTTCTCAGAAAAGACTTTTCCTTTCTGGAGGAGAAGATATGCGAATAGGGCCATAATGTCTTTCGTTCTGTATTTTACACAGGGAAGATGCTGATGGCTGGGTTTTCTATTAAAAAAGTTGTCACAGCCTCAATTTCCAACTTGTCTCATATTTGTCCTGGAGCAGCAGGGAACTGCACATCTTGGAACACAAATCTTGACCCGAAATGCAGAGTGAGCCATGGAGTGCCACAAAGTGTCTTTCTGTGAGAGCAGTTGCCATGTGTCTGACTATACTAGTCTAGCATCTGCACAGACCCTAGAAGGTCCTCAGAGAATGTGGGGTGCCCCAACTGGTAGAACAAATGTCAGGTGAGCACTCTCCAGTCACAGTGAGGGTCAGGGGAGGGACAACCCACTAAGGTTGACAATGATAACCAGTATGATAGTCATTGCTGAGAACTGCGGAGGTTGAAGGTCTCCCATCCAAGTACCATTCAGTCTAACCTCACTTCGCTCCCTAGATGGGAAATACTCAGTTTATACAAAGGCTCTTTCAGGTCCTTTTATTTTATTTTATTTCTTTTTTAAGATTTATTTATTATGTATTCAGTGTTCTGTCTGTCTGTATGTTTGCAGACCAGAGGAAGGCACCAGATCTCATTATAGATGGCTGTGAGCCACCATGTGGTTGCTGGGAATTGAACTCAGAACCTCTGGAAGAACAGCCAGTGTGAGCCATCTTTCCAGCCCCTATTTTTTCTTTTACATTTTTATTTCTAAAGTGTGTGTGTATGTGTAAGAGTGTGTGTGTGTGTGTGTGTGTGTGTGCGCGCACACACCCACACACCCACACACCCACACACCCACACCCAGGGAGTCCAGAAGAGGATGTCAAATTTCCTGGAGCTACAGCAGGTGTGAAGCGTGTCCCATCTGGGTACTGGGACCTGAACTTGGGTCCTTTATGAGAGTAGTGTGTGGGAGAGGAAGGGAGGGGAGTGGAGAAAAACATATAGCTCAACAAAAACAATAAAAAGAGTAGTACGTGTTTTCAGCCACTGAGCCATCTCTCCAGCTCTCATTTTCTTTTCCGTTTGCTCTTCCTGGCAGCAAGCACCTTACCCTGATAGCCATCTTGTTGATCCAGATTAGTTTTTAAAATACGTGTGTGCAGCCGGGCGGTGGTGGCCCATGCCTTTCATCCCAGCACTCGGGAGGCAGAGGCAGGTGGATCTCTGTGAGTTGGAGGCCAGCCTGGTCTACAAGAGCTAGTTCCAGGACAGGAACCAAAAAGCTACAGAGAAACCCTGTCTCGAAAAATCAAAAAAAAAAAAAACAAAAACAAAAACATGTGTGCTCTTGCACCTGGGTGTACATGTGTAAGGCTGTACTCTGCCATTGTGTATGTGCGGAGGTCAGAGATTGACATTAGCTGTCTTCCTTTCTTGCTCTCCACTCTGTGTTTTTGGGTCAGGGTCCCTCACTGAACCTGGAGCCAGATGTGTTGGGGAGACTGACCCTGGGGACCCACTGGTATCTGTCCTTTAGTGTCAGGGTTGTACATGTGTGTCCCTGTGCCTGTTCCAAGCTCAGGTCCCCACTGAGTCATCTCTCTTCTCCTGATTTTTTTTTTTTTTGAAACAGGGTTTTTCTGTAGAGTCCTGACTGTCCTGGAACTCACTTTGTAGACCAGGCTGACCTTGAACTCACAGAGATCCTCCTGCCTCTGCCTCCCAAGGGCTGAGATTAAAGACTTGCACCATCACCGCCCAACCTAATTATTTTATTATTATTATTATTATATTTTAATAAACTTCATTCCCATGTATGAGGTGTTCTTACTACAGGGAATTTGGGAAGAAATCCTTACACACTGTCATTAATGCTTCAGAAACTTGTTCACAGAAACTAAATGCCCTCTTTTTTTCCTACGGTATTATTAATGCCCAAAGTAAACATTTGGCAACAATCTTAATGTCTAATTTGGAGTGGTAATGCTTTCTAGAAAAAAATCTATTGACTTAATTAAAAGGCTATGAGCCAAGGCTGAAGCCAGAACCTACAGACAGCTCTTCGGAGGTAGAAAACCAGCAGGCTGGGTGTCCAACTGAAAAGTTTTCTTTGTTTGTTTTGTTGTTGTTGTTTTTTGAGATAGGATTTTTCTGTGTAGCCCTGGCTGTGCTGGAACTCACTCTGTAGACCAGGCTGGCATCAAACACATGTAGATCTGCCTGCCTCTGTCTCCCAAGTGCTGGGACTAGAGGCGTGTGCCACCACTCCTGGTATTTTTATAAGATTTATTTAGGGATATCAGGAGTGGTGGTACTGGGCTAAGACAGAGGCAGAGGCAGGCAGAGCTTTGTGAGTTTGAGACTAGCCTGGTCTATATAGCCAGTTCTAGGATGTCTACATAGAGACACTCTTTCTCCAAAAAGAATTATTTTTATTGAGGGTCTGGAGAGATAGCTCACTGGTTAAGGGAACTGGTTCAGAGAACATGGATCAAATCCCAGCACCCACATGGTGAGTCACAGTTGTCTGTAACTCCAGCTCTAGGGCCTCTGAGGGCACCATGAGGTGCACAGACATACATGCAGACAATGTATGCATTAGGATCCTCTAGAGTCACAGAGTTTATGGGATGACTCTCTCTAGATATAAAAAGATGATTCATTGGAATGACTTTCAGGCTACAGTCCTGCAACAATGGCTAGCTGTGAATGGAAAGTCCAAGAATCTAGTAGTTTCTCAGTTCCGCAAGGCTGGGTGTCTTTTGTATACGCTGGAATCCTGAAGGATTGGGCTCCAATGCCAGTGAAGGAATAGGTGTGCTAGCAAGTTGATGGCAAACAGGCGAAGAACAAAAGCATTCTTCCATGTCCTTACATAGGCTTCCAGCAGACGGTGTGGCCCAGATTAGAGGTGGGTCATCCCCCGCCAAGATCCTGATCAACAATGTTTGCCTTCCAACATCAAAGGTCCAGCCAAACTAGAAGTGGATTCACCCACTTTAAGCTGAGCAAAAATAATCTCTCGCAGGTGTGTCTTCTATTTCTAGATTGTAGTTCATTCCAGATGTAGTCAAGTGGACAAGAACAACCATCACAGCAGACATTTTAAACTTATTGTTTGTGTGGATGTGCATGCCTTTATGAGTTTGCATGTGCACATAAGTGCAGGTGCCTGAAGAGCACGGGAGAGGAGCCCCTGCAGCTGGAGTTACAGGAGGCTGTGAGCCATCATCTGAGGTGGGTGTTGGGAACTGAACCTGGGTCCTCAGCAAGAGCAGTATTGCTCTTAACTGCTGAGCCATCTCTCCAGTCCCTGAACTAATCAATCTGTGGCTTGTTGAGACAGGGTCTCACTATGTAGCCCAGGCTGGCCCTGACTCACAGAGATCCACTTAACTCTGCCTCCCCAAGTGCTGGGATTAAAGGTGTGCACCACCATATCATGCTGAAAATAGGTTAACAATCATTAAAAATGTTCTTTAAATGCCACTGGCCTCCCCGTATCTAGCCTCTCCCCTTTCCACAAAGCTGAGGATGACCTTGAACTTCTGACTCTTTTTCTATCTCCTGAATGTTGGGATGACAGGAATGCACTACCACACTTTATGTGGTGCTGGGGATCAAACTCAGCTGAGCTACATCCTCAGTCCCCTCTACCTTCTGTTGAAAGAAAAAAAAGCCCCAGCAACCAAGAGCTGATAAGAAGGAACGGCTTCATAGCAGCCTTCCTGAAGAGCGTGGACAATGCCACCATAGGAAGAACCAGAGGCTGAGTGGAGCCCAGAGTGACTAAGCTCCTGTCCTGCCATGTGATGAGGCAGATTCGTCTCAGCAACCAGCACATCTGAGAAAAACTGGGCTGGACAGTCCCCACTTCCAAATCCAGGGCTAATGTGGGGTCTGGGCCAGAATTGTCTGCTGGCAAACAAAATGTGGGTTGGCACAGGGATCAAGCTTGCCTGAGGGCTGTGTGGGTTTCATTCTGGCACTGCAGTTGGGCACTGAATTGCTTTAATTGGCCATGTCCAATAAAATGTTTTTTTCTGGGAGGGCTGATGAGAGTACAAAGGTAGATACCGCATGCTAAATAGAGGAAGTGTCTGGAAAGACAAAAAGCCCAAATACCTCTCATGTAGTCCTCTGACAGTCTTACTCCATTTCCTGTTGGCAGAACAAATTATCTTAGGCTTGTAGTTTACAGAGAATGGAGGTTTATTTGCCTTAGGGTTCTGCAGCCTAGGAATTCCATATCAAGGACCCGGTATCTCCTGGGCATCTGCAAGGCCCTTACTTTGGATCAGAACATGCAGAGGGAACACATAACAAGGCAGAGCAAGCTGGCCAGATAACCACTAGCGCCACCACAGGGGCATTTATCCTGTTTCCGGACTGTGGGTGTGAAGTGACCACCTGGCCTTGCCTGCTGTGAAGGACTGAACCAGAATCAACCTTGACGTTGCCTTTGTCAAGAGTATTTTACCACGTTGTCAAGAGTATTTTGTCACGGGGACAGGACAAGAAACTAAGACGTGAGTGGACATGTGGGTTTGCTGGCCGTAGCTGAGAGATGGCACAGCTCTCAACCCAAGGGCTGTCCTTCCCAGAATTGGGGCAGCTTTTGTTGCATGTAGCACAGCAAACTTGGAAGGGAAGCATTACTGCTCCCGGGTGCAGGAGACTGGACCAGTGCAATCCACAGGTAGGGAGCAGGAATGGGATTGAGATGCTGAGATGTTGTGGGGTGAAGCTCCTTCCCTTCGGTGGTGATGTCATCACCCCATGCAGGCCAGGCTATATTTGTAGACCCCCAAAACAAAGAACAAACTAATCTGTGGATAGCACTTGGTTTATTCATTAGAAAAACAAAACCAAAAACCCAATGGGTTTTACATACAAAACAAACGTTCTGTTTTTAAGTGTTAGAAGCACTCTTTAAAATTTAAAGTGGAACACAGATGACACAAGGCCGTTTCTCCAGAAACACATGAACAAATATAATATGCACATGGAATTTATTATATACAGATCAAGATTGTTCAGGGGCAAGACAGAGCCACAGAGCCCTGTGCACATCACAAGGCAGACACAGAGGATGGTAGGAGCATCTGCATCTGGGCACACAAGTGAATTGCAATTAAGACCCAGGTGCATAAAGCAGAAAGCTTACTTCCATGTTAGAAAGTTAGAACACTAACAGAATCAGCCACAGTGTAGAGCCACAGCAACCCAGCACCCTAAGCTGCAGAACTCAGGGGTGACAGGGAGATGAATCACAACGCAGGTACAGTCCTCACACTGGGGGTCCAGCACAACTTCAGCCCCGAGTTGCCACTGGCACCTCAGCACCAAGGCAGTATCACTCTAACTTCCAGGACCCCAAGCTGCTGCCTGCAGTCTGGCTGCAGCACTGGCCAGGCCCTTCTTTCTCGTGGGTAGAGGCAGGGTTGCAGAAAGCCATGCAGGTTGCTGGTGTTATCATTGGTCATATACAACTGGGCTTTGAGTCCGACAGGGCTGGTGTGGGGAGGGTTTGTCCCCAATGTTTCCAGGGCTGGGGTTCACCATCACAGGTGACTTAAGGTGTTCAGAGACAAAGCCATCTCATGGCCTCACTACTCACCCATACATAAAGAACAGGACAGTCAAAACGAACACGTGGAATCACCTTTTAGAGCCACAAATAAAAACAAACCTGTAGCTCTTGTATAAAGAGGTTTATATGGATGCTAGGATGGGCAAGCAACTATATACTGGATGATCTGGGCTCAGCTGAGCTGCAGAGCCAGCAGCCAGATTCCCACACTAGACAGGGGATGACTGGTTCACTATCTGCTGGCTGTTGTGCTTTGAACTGTTTTCTAATTACAGGCCATGACTACAGGATGCAGAGAAGGCCACTGGCCAGGGACCAGAGTACCTCATGAAGCACCCTTGTCCCAGTGGCATCCGGACCTCAGCTATATTAGCACTTCCAATGTGGACAGCTGCTGCTGTCTCCAGGCCGATTTGCACCAGCAAATGGCCCACAAACCCAGCCTCTGTCTGTGACTCTCACAGGGACAGTAAGAGCCAAGTGTTTGCTCATCTACACACATGCATGGAGACCACAGAGAATTGCAGCTAGGAACACCCTGCAAGACTTAATGACATTTTCAAAAAGTGTTTCTTACACTACTTTAAATAATTTACAAAAAAACCCTACAAAAACCTTATGTACCAGGACACATACATTAAATAAAAACATCATTTGAGGTTAGTGTACATATTTATACAGGGGGGCTACACAGAACAGAAGGGACCTTCTTTTTGCTCTTTAATGGTCAGGATCCCCTACTCCAACCCCATGCTGCCAACACACACACACACACACACACACACACTGATTCTCACAGCTATGGCAAGAGAACCAGGGCATGCCTGTCACAACTTGAGGCCTTTGCTGCTCACTGTGGTGCTGCCCCCATCTTCCACAGAGGTGTCACTGAATTCGCTGGCATCACTACCCAAGGCCTCCTGGTCCTGGTGTTCCCTGTCAACTCTGTGTCGATATCTCAGGTCTAGGACATTGTCTTCAGAGCCAGAATTCCTCCTGTCCTGCTGTCTCAGGGCCCCCTGGGCCTTCAGGCTTGGCCAGTGCCCACTGTCCTTCATAAGCAAGTGTGGGCTTCCAAACACAGGGCTGTGACCAGACTGGGTCTCCCTGAAGGCCGAGAATGCTGGACCCTGAAGGGGCAGGCCCAGGTTGGGGCTGAAGAGACCAGCCTGTTTGCCTCCCCAGGAGACACTCTTCCCGAAGTGGAAGAGCTGGGTAGAGAGGAAAGGCAGGCCCTTCTTTGGGCCTGAGGAGAGGCTGGGTGAGCCCCCAGCCTGTGATGTGGCCCCCTTTTCTTTCTCACCCCCAAAGACCCCTGTCCATAGTGTGCCTTGTCCGGAATTCAGTGCCCATGGGCTGGACAGCCTCCTCTGGTGTGCAAAGTCACTCCAGGGGAGGGTGAGGTCAGTCTGGGGTCCAGGATTGGGGGTCAGCAAGTTCTGACTGCCATAGTTCAGGTGAAATGTGCCCCCAGCACTTCCAGCCTCAGTACCCAGTTTGGCACAACTGGGCAGCTGACCGAAAACGCTCTCTGCCACGGCAGTCTGGGTTCCCCGGGGGCTCTGGTCTTTGTGAACGCTGGCACTTTTCCTGCTTGGTGGAGACACTTTGACAGAGTTGTTCCTGCTGGTGTTCTTGGGAGGCGCTGGCTCGCTTCGACCCAGGGCAGTGGGAACACGAGTGGCCTGCTCGGCACGGGGAGTGCCCCTCCCAGTCTGGCTTGGGAGGCCCGTTGCCTGTGTCCGAGCTCTCTCTGGGCCTCTCCTTCCTTCGGCCAGCTGAGGGGTTCCCCTGGCTTTTTGGCTCCGCGTGCACACTCCTGGCTGCAGTGCTGGGGTTGGCTCTTTTCTGCAGGGCATCTCTAGCTTGGCAGGTCCTCCTTGAGGTTCTGAGCTGCGTACAGACTCCTTGGCCTTTTCTGCCAAAAACCTTCTGATCTCCAGCTCGATGCTGTCATCGCTGTCCACTGAGCTGTCCTCAGACAGGAGGCTGGAGGCAGGAGGGAGTAGCCCACTGGCTCCTGTATCCTTAGAGGGAGGAGTCCCTTTTGGACTCTTCTTCCTGGGAGGCAAGGCCAGGGCAGCATCCTCAACCCCTGTGCCAACCAGCTTCGCCCTCTCGGCCACGCTGCTAAAGATGCTTACTGGGCTTCTTCCGGGGCCATCTTTGTTGTCCCCTCTGCCCTTGGACAGACAGCTCCGTAGTGCCTGCTGCCCATGGTCCTTCCAGTCCCCAGGGAGGCTGCTCAGCTTCTCTCCACACCGAGTCTCCGTGGTGCCAAATCTGACCTTCTTACACGTAGCTCGGGGGTCTCGGCACCTCTTCTTGAACTTTCGCTTAGATCTTAACAAGTCCTTGATGGCCATGTCCAGGTCCTCATCACTGTCCAGGGAGCTGCTCTTGTCCTCAGAGCTCTCTTTCTCACCAGCACTCTTCCCCTCAGCTGCTTTCCCGAGACCCCCATGGCCCTGTGACAGCTGTGCATCACTGAACCCAGCTGCCCTGGAAGGGACAGACTGGTCTTTGGCCTCAGTCTCCCCTCCCGGGGCCTCTGCGACTTTGCTCTGGCTGGGAGGGTCCCAACCGTCATGGCCAGGCTGACCCTTCCCCTGGATGAGGTCACTGTCCTGGGCACTTTCTCTACCCTCCCTTATTTTCTTGGACACTGTATTGTTGCCTCCACTTCTCCGTTTCCGTTTGCAGCCCAGGGAAAGATCTGGTGTTTTAGCCTTGGGGATGCCAGTCTGGCCACTGGGGCCGGATGGGGACAGGGGGCCCTGGGCAGGCTGTGGACTCCCTACTTGTGCCTTGAGGGCCAAAAATGTCCGGATCTCCTGCTCTATGCTGTCGTCACTGTCAACGTTGCTGCTTTCACCTTCAGAGCGGGGAGGGGCAGGGGGGGGACAGAAGAGTGGGTTCACGGATGGAGGCCGGTCACCGTCTTCCATGGGGACTGGCAGAATGGTCTTGGAAATGTCCAGGATTGCTTCTGCACACATCAGCTCGGTGGATGTGTCTGCTAGGCATGATGGAGTCTGGTGCACAACTTCGCTCTTGGCGGCAGTGTGTCCTGGAGGTGCAGGGGCTCTCACATCCTTTAGGAGCTTGGAGAGGGATTCAGGGTGGAGACCCCCCAGGGTGCTGTCTATTACCTTTGGGGCTGCTAGCTTTTTCTTGCTTGGGGGTCTCCTGTGGGCTTCAGGCAAGGCACTAGACTGAGCACTGCCAGGGCTCTCCTCTTGGAGCGGGGCTCTCAGAGGTGGCTCCCCATTGGCCTCATTCCTGGTCTTCTCTAGCTGGTACAGCTGGATGGCCTCCTCGATGCCATCATCACTGCTGGAGTCAGAGGCCTGGTGCACTGGGGCTGAGTTCCTGATGCGCTTGCTGCGCCTGGCAGGCATGCTCCTCCTCACCCCACCCCTGTTCTGCGCAGCCTCTGGTCTGTGGGCAGTTAGCCTTGTATTCACCGGGGTCTCAGGCTCGGTGGTGACCTTAGACCGGAAGTTTCTGGGCTGTGTGCTCGTCTTGGTTAACCTGGGAGGTTTGCGGAAGATGAACTCCTTACAGGTTCCCATCAGAGCTGCCCTGGCTGAGGTCTCTCGGTTCCCTCTGTGTCTGGCAGGGCTTCCGTTTGGGTCTGATTTTTTATCCATAGACCCATCACACTTGGGGTTTTCATGCTGCCTTTTCTCATTAAGAAACTGTTCTATTTCAGCTTGGATGCTCTGTTCAAAGGAGTCTTCGCTGCTCATGCTAGCTGGGGAGGTGGAGCCCTGGTCCTCACCAGCTCCCACAGGGACACTACCTGAGCCAGGAATGATTTGTGAGGGGTATGGGCTCGGTAGGGTACAGCTGTGGGCAGGCTCTGGGACACAGGGGGCTCCTCGGGACACAGGCTCAGAAGCCCCACCCTTGGCCTTCAGGTACTCTTGGATAGCCTCCTCGATGTCCCGGTCCACAGAGTCGTCACTGTCAGAATCCAGCTCCAAGGGACCCTGTCTCCCAGCTTCATCTTTCTCTAGGGCTTTGCCGTCTGCAACAAGACCACAGGCAGGGAACTCTGACTGCTCTTTGCACACAGCAGGTTTGGAGGCCAGTCTGGTGTCCCGGCACCTTTCTGCACGTTGGCCTCTCTGTGGGGCACGCTCATGGCTCATGCCCAGGGCAGCCTCGTCTCTCTGCAGCGTGCTGATGAGCATCTGTACCCTGGCGCTCACGGAGGCCCTGGAGGTGTCCTCTTTAGACTCTGAGAAGCAGTCAGGAAAGCAGAAGCTCCTGGGCTGGCCAAAGGCCTCCCATCTGGACTGGAGCGCCACCACTGGAGGGGCGTTCATGAGGAACATCCTAGCAGGCAGGCTGGGTGCTGGGAGGCAGGGCTTATGGGTCAGCCCATTTCACATCCTGGGGGCAAAGAAAGCATAGTGAAGGCTATAGCTCAGTGGTTAACAGCAGCACACACCCACGCCACCATAAGAGACAACACACCTGGGGCTACGACCTAATGTCTCGTTGGCTGGGGAGGCTCATGCAAGCCACTCAGAACTTAGTTTTGCCAGCAATACTAGGAGTTGTAGCATAATTAATAAAAACCCAGGGACAGACATTGGGGTTCAACCTGAAGGTCAGAAAAGCAAAACAGCCAGCCACTGGCTCTTACCTCTACCTCAGTCTGAAATGGGGATCCTGCCTCCAGGAATCCTCAGAACGGGACTGTTTGGGACTGTTTGAGAGCTGTCTCCTTCCATCTTATACTCCCCTCTAGGGCTGGGATTAAAGGTGTGCACCACTACTGCCCAGGCTTCTGTGGCAAACTAGCGTGGCTACTGGAATTAAAGGTGTACGCTACCACTGCCTGGTCTGTAAGGCTGACCAGTGGGGCTGTTTTACTCTCTGATCTTCAGGCAAGCTTCATTTATTAAAATACAAATAAAATATCTCTACAAGGAGTCACTTCATCCTGTAGGTAGAAGACTCAGGAAAAAAAAATGCTTGCAAATTCCTGCAGCCCTTTCCTCTCCCCTCCAGGGCTGCACCTCTTCTGCAAGAGGACGAAAGAGGCGCCATTTCCCTCCCAGTGTCATTAGAAGCCACAGCAGCCTATAAATGCTCCTCTGTACTTTAAAAAGAAGGGCTAACCACAAGCCTAGGGAAGTTGGACGTCATGGCTGGATTCTTTGTGGAAATGACCAATGTGCTCTTTAACCAAAGTTGAGCTCTTTAACCAAAGAGCACTTTCTCAGGCGTTTTTCCAGAGGTGCCTTCACTACATTGCTGTGTGTGAAAATGTCAGATATGTGGCAGATCGTTTTCATAGGCCGACATCAAGTTTTGCTAATTAGCACGAAAGTTGTACTAACTTTCTGGTGGTCACAACTAATTGGTGGTCACATCACATGGGTGGATCTGGGTCTAGTAGTAGGCTGTGTCTTTTTGGAGAAAAGGACCGTGTGGCGCGTGAACAGAACATGGGTCTATCAGCTCGGATGAGGCGAATGCTGGAAAATAAGTTGTTACAAGCCAGGTGTCCACACGTCAGCTAGCCTGGTGTCAGGAACACCAAAGACAAGTTTGCAGAATCACTGCAGAGGAGGCACATGCAGAGGCACAGGGTCGTCTGGAAAAATACCGGCTGCTCTGCATAGCTCCTGATTCTTCCTGGCTCCTTTGATCACCTTCTGCCTCCTGAGATGGGAGAGCACCTAAAGGCTGAAGAACAGAGACCTGAGCTCCCCTGAGGGAAGGCACAGAAGGTTGTCCCCACCCCTAACCCAAGGTGGGATGGTAGGCCTGGCCTGCTGTTGGCCTCGCTTTGCGTTCTGTCCTCTCTATCATTGTGTCATCAGACAAGCCTAACCGACAGGCCAAGATGTGCCGTATACAGACTGAACTCCCTTCCTAGACGGGAAGGGCGGCCATCTAGACCAAAATCTGCTAAGGGGACAGGCAACTAATGAGAGCTCACTGCAAAGGCAACTCATGGGTGATTGCCAACGCGTGCTTCAAAGGTTAAACTAACACATAAAACCCATTGCAGTTACTTGAAATTCTCAAGTGTAGGCTGATGTTCCGCAGGGCTTCAGGGATGAGGTCACCCCTACTCCTCTTACACTTCGGACTATCTCCCACCAGCTCTTAAAGTCGGCTCTGAGGGCTGGGCATGTGGTGTGTGCTTTTAATCCCAGCACTGGGGAGGCTGAGGCAAGTGGATGTCTCTGAGTTCCAGGTCAGCTTGGTCTACACATAGTGAGGCCCTGGCCTTCCAGGGCTATATAGTGAGACCAAGCTGTATAAATAAATGAATGAATGAATAAAACAAATAAATAAAAATCAGCTTTATGACTGGAATTATAGAGAACCAGCGACATCTGGTTTAGAAATCGGTGATATCTTTTTTTAAAAAATTAATTAATTTATTTATTTATTTATTATGTATACAATATTCTGTCTGTGTGTATGTCTACAGGCCAGAAGAGGGCACCAGACCTCATTACAGATGGTTGNTATGTCTACAGGCCAGAAGAGGGCACCAGACCTCATTACAGATGGTTGTGAGCCACCATGTGGTTGCTGGGAATTGAACTCAGGACCTTTGGAAGAGCAGGCAATGCTCTTAACCTCTGAGCCATTTCTCCAGCCCCAATCGGTGATATCTTAAAAATTTTTTTGTCATGTCATTTTTATGTGTATGTGTATATATTGGGGGGGGGGCGTTGAGACAGGATTTCTCTGTGTAGCCCTAGCTGTCCTGGAACTCACTCTGTAGACCAGGCTGACCTTGAACTCACAGAGGCCCTGCCTGCCAGTTCGCGTTGTTACCATAAAACAAACTCAGGAAAGCTTGCCCTGACACCATTTACATTTACTGTAGCTAGTTTACCACTGCTCTGGACGGACAGCCACAGGGTGGGGAGAGCTTTACTATACTAGCTACCAGAGCTCACCTCCTGGCCATCTACCACAGCCCTACTCTCCAATAACACTGCCTTCCCAGCACCCCACAGGCACAGGGCAGTGGGAGCTAATGGAGAAAGTGGCTTCTTTCACCGGCTAGGGGACCTCCGCCTTTCCCTGCTGCAGAGTTGTTGAAGCTCCCAGAGCAGTGCAACAGAAATCACAAAACAGGCGCACAGCTCAACTGTGGAGGCTCTGAATCAGCAGGGCGTGGTGGTACGTGCCTGGAATTCCAGGTGAAGGCTGGGGACCAGGAGTCCACTGTTTCCTTATCTACTTCAAAGATGCCAGCTGGGCTATTGAGATCCTATCTCCTCTCAACAGACTGAAAACAAAAGGTGCGTGGGGTGGAGTAGGTGTGTGTGTGTGTGTGGTGGGTGGGGTAGGTGTGTGTGTGTGTGGTGGTGGGGGTAACATTAACGTCTTAACAAGAGGGCAACCATTACACCAGGTGCAGAGCCGAGGAGATAGATGGTTTTTATCTCCACTCACCTGTTCACAGCTTATAACGATGGACCCAGAGCTGGGCTTCTCCAACAGTCTTAATGGTTGTTGGTCCAACTACCTGGACTACATCCATCTTGGGAGCGGTCATTCTGGAGAACCATGAACTGTAGAGAGTTAGAAATGTTGGGTTGGGGCTTTAAACTGGAACCAGCCTTCCAGGGTGGCTGTGGGTACAATCAGCCAGCCTGGCCTCTGAACCTAAGTTATGGTGCAGAGGCACCCTGCACCCGTCAACTTGAAGTGGGTATGGGTAAGATTTGGTCCGTAGGAGCCAGAGGAACTGATAAGATTCGGCCCCCTGTAAAACTGTTGTGTCTGCCATCCCCTGTGCGGAGACAGACTCCTACAGCAGCCTGAGCACAGACTGCTCATCGCGCTGCCTCAGAGGCAGCTGGAGCAGCAGTCTGGTCTTAAGCAGGTTAATGCCAACCATTCTCCAGGCAGAGGCAGGGCCTTCGGCTGGTCTGTGCCCCAACCTATCCATCCCCCGAAGTCATTTTCTAAGATCCCAGGTTTAGGAAATCCGGGGGTCTCGAAGCTGCCCGTGGCAGGGCGAGAAGGCAGCCGTGAAGGCCAGGCAGGCCGCGGTGACCCGGAGCCCGCCCCTCACCTGAGCCTCACCTGGGCCCGACCTGCACCCGCTGGCTCTCGAGGAACGCAGGGCGCAACAAGCGCCAGGCACGCGCGGGAGGCGCCTCCCGGGGGCCGCGACCCTGGCCCATGGCAGCGTCCAGCCCCAGCCACTGACCCGATCCGGAGCCCGCTCGCCGCGGCCTGCACGGCGAACCCGGCCCAGCTGCCCGCCTTGCGCCCCGCGTCCCTGGAGGCGCCCGGCCCGGAGCGCGGGGAAACGCCGACACACGCGCCCCGCCCTCCTCGGTCTGGCGCCCGCAGCCACCGCGGACTCCCGCGGGGCACCCCGGGGCCCCGTGCGCCGTGGGAAGCGCGGGAGGGGAGGGCGGGGCCGGCGCGGCGAGGGGCGGGGCGACCCCCCCTCAGGCCGTCCCTCCCGCCACCTACCAGCGGCGGCGGTGGCGGCGGTGGTGGCGGCGGCGGTGGTGGCGGCAGCGGCCGCGCTCCGGAAGCCGTGCCCGGTGGCTGGGCATCATGGGAATGGCACGGCCGAGTTCCGGGGGAGGCGCGCGGCCCGGCCGGACCCCCGCCCGCGAGAGCGCGCCCACCTGCACCGCGAGTGCCTGCGCTCGGACACGCACGGCGAGGCGCGCGGGAGGAGCGCACCGGCCGGCGCGGAAGCGACCGCGGAGGCCGCGGAGGTCCGAGCCTGCGTGGGGACCCTCCTGTCTTCCCACACGAGCCTGGCGCAGCGCCCGGCGCCGAGAGCGCGCACAGCCCAGGGGTGCTGGAGGTCGCGCGCGTTGGCAAGTTGGCCACGGCGAGGGGCGTGGCCGTGGACAGCAGAAGAAGGGCCGCCGGACCGTCGCACTTCCTTAAACTGCCTTGTGCTGGTCCAGATCCAGTGCCCCCCCCCCCCCCCCCCCCCCCCCCCCCCCCCCCCCCCCCCCCCCCCCCCCGAGTACATGGCATCTGCCCAGCCCTGCCTTCCTCATCTTCAAGCCAGCAGAGGTGTGCTTCCCTGCCTGCGGTTTGCAGCCAGCTCGGGATTGCGGTTAGCTCGCCTGCGCTGGACACCTCGGACCTTCTGCCAGGGTCCTCCGTGTTGCTCATGCCTTCTGGAGTGCCCACGTCCTTTAACTTTGCAGAATGCTTCTGTATGTCTGTACCCAATGTCCCTTACCCCGACCTTAGTGAGATCTTAGACTACACCAAGAGATACGGACCCTGTGGCTGAGGAGGTGATAAACACCAGGGGTCATGCAGGGTGACCTGCTCCACATTCACAGAAGTGGCCTGGTGGAACAGGTGGGGTAGGACTGGCTTCGACCAACACAATCAGGATTATAGAGTGGAATTCCTTGGCTCTGTGACACATTCTGACCACGTGACTTGGAAATCTTCCTAGTTTTCTTTTGCTTTTCAGACAACCATGGAGATACTGTGTTGATGACAATGTCAGGGAGCAAGTGAGCCCCATCCTGGTCCCTAGGCACCCACCCTATGTGGTGGGGCAGTTGACAGGAGTGAGTGCCGGGATAGGACTGGAGAAAACCCGCAGAGACTTTGTTCCAGAGAAGGGCTCCTTCCCCCTCCCGTCACCCTTCCCCTTACTCTTCCCTTCAACACCCCTCTCCGTTTGTGTTTGCTTTTGTATTTGAGATAGGGTCTCCTGTAGCCTAGGCTGATTTTGAACTCCTAATCCTCATGCCTCTACCTCCCTCCTCCCTGGCATCGGGATTACAAATAAATGCCATGTAGCACGATTAATAAAAACCCAGAGACAGATATTGGGGTTCAGAAGGTCAGAGAAGCAAACCAGCCAGCCACAGGCTCTTACCTGAGATCTGCCTCCAGGAATCTCAGGATGAGACTGTCTGAGAGCTGTCTCCTCCTGTCTTATATTCCTCAGTAGGCTGGGATTAAAGGCGTGTAGCACTACTGCCCAGTTTCTATGGCAAACTAGTGTGGCTACTGGGATTAAAGGTGTGTGTCACCACTGCCTGGTCTGTAAGGCTGATCACTGTGGCTGTTTTACTCTCTGAATTTCAGGCAAGCTTTATTTATTAAAATACAAATGAAATGTCACCACAATGCCTAGCACCAAAAAGGTATTTCTAAGCTTGGGGAACTGGGGTGGAGGTGGGGATCAAGAAACACACAAAAGACATTTTAATGTTTCCATGCCTGGGATTTTTTTTTCTATTTGTTTTGTTCTTTTAAAGATTCATTCATTTTATTTTATGTGTATGAGTGTTTTGCCTGCATGGATGTATGTGTATGGTGTGTGTGCAGTTTTATTTTGCAGTTTTGGTTTTTTTCCAGGTGACAGAGGTAAGAATAGAGTCTAGACATGTGGCATGTGGAGGCCTCTGGGCAGCTCTGGGGCCTGTGGTGTTCAGTATACCACTTGAAGCCTCCTCTTGGCTCCTGACAAGGGATCAGAGACTTGGGACTTGAACATTTTTAAAGTTACATTTATTTCTTTGATTATTTATTTATTTGGTGCCCGCACTCTCTGTGCATGTGTGTATATGTGCATGGCTACATGCTATAGTGTGGATATGGAGGTCAGAGGGCAACTTGAGGGAGTTAGTTCTTTCCTTCCATTCCACGGAACCCGGGACTGAACTCAGGTCATTAGGGCTGGTGTCAAGTGCCTTCACCCACTGAGCTCTTTTGCCTGTTCCTTTTGGAACCTTCTTTTGGTCATTATGCATATGGAAAGACAGGGACCTGGCTGAAGCCCTAATGTCCTTCGTTAGAGTCTCCCAATCTTTATGGAATGAACAACTCTCAAAGCACTCACATGGAAGTTGTTACCACGGACCCTGGCCACATCTGAGAAAATGTGACAGTCTTTGACTCATGGGGTATGGGCACCCCAGACCCTGTTTGTGAGGACAATTAGACCCATATTAGGGAGGCTGCCTAGCTGTGTGTGTCACAAGTCAGGCTCACATTCAAGCTGTGTGAGTCTTTGAGGTGTTGATGTCGTCGTGAAGTTAGGCCCACAGCACTGACAGGTGTACTGCACTGCCCAGGTGTACTGCACTGATCAGATGTACTACACTATGCAGGTGTACTGCACTGACCAGGTGTGCTGCACTGTCCAGGTGTACTGCACTGACCAGGTGTACGGCATTGTCCAGGTGTACTGCACTGACCAGGTGTACTGCACTGTCCAGGTGTACTGCACTGACCAGGACCGCAGCACTGATCAAGCACACAGCACTGTCCAGGACCACAGCACTGGTGATCAAGCACACTGCACTGTCCAGGACTGCAGCACTGACCAAGCACACAGCACTGATCAAGCACACTGCACTGACCAGGACCGCAGCACTGACCAAGCACACAGCACTGATCAAGCACACTGCACTGCCCAGGACCGCAGCACTGACCAAGCACACAGCACTGGCCAAATGCACAGCTACAAAGGCTGTGCTTTGCTTGTCAATATAAATATCCCTAAGAGATGATTGATGGGAAGAAAGTGGGAAAACTTGGTATTCACTCTGACTGCAGTGACTCTGTTCTGAAGAAGAAGGTTTGTCTTGCGCCCTGACAGGAGGCTCCAGGGTCACAGTCATGTGCAAAAACTGTGTGGCAGAAAAAGGGAAGCATCATCCCATGTCCTGGAGAGCAAGGTGGATGCGGGAGATCCACATCTGCCTGGGGTGCAGTCTGCCCTGAATGGCAAGATGCGTTCTGGACAGTGTCCTGCAGTGGAGAGTGGGATGAGAGGGGACCTGTTAGTGTTTGCATTGTCGTTTATACTCTGTGAACTCTTAAAACTGTGAGCTGTGATCTCATATATAATAACTTAAATGACGAAAATATTTAATATAAGTATATCCCCCTATTCCCGAGGCAGGGTTCTCAGTTCTTGGCTGTCCTGGAACTTACTCTGTAGAACAGGCTGGCCTCAAACTCAGAGATCCTCCTGCTTCTACCTCCCAAGTACTGGACCAAGACATGTGCCACCACTGCCCAGCAAAAAGTACATTTTATGCGTGCAAGATGGGCACGGTGGCTCATACTAGCATTTGAGAAACTAAGGCTTGTTCAAGGCCATCCTGGGTCACATAGCAAGACCCTTTTCAAATAAAGAATATTCATGCTCTTGATATTTATTTTGCACAAATGTGTGTGGTATGTATCTGTATGCATGTTCTCATAGGCACATGAATGTGTAGGTGTGTGCACATGTGTGTTGAGGCCAGAGGTTGACATCTGGCATCTTCACTGAGCCCTCTCATTGAACCCACCTACTTAGCTAGTTTAGGTAGCAGGTTTGCCCCTGAATCCCCTGTCTCCTTCTCCCAAGTGCTGAGATTACAGGGCGCTTCCACATCCACTTGGCTTTTCCGTGCATGCTGGAGACCCAAATGCCAGTCCTCAGGCTTGCAGCTAACAGCTCTTCCACTGAGACAGTTCTCCACCGCCACACCCCGTTTTGTGTGTGTGAACATGCCACGGCGTGAAAGCTGAGGTCAGAGGACAACTTTCGGGGGCTGGTTCTCTTCTTGCACCGGGTGGGTTCAGAGACGGAACTTCGTGGGTCGGGTTCAGCTGTGTGTGCTCTTACCTGCTGAGCCTTGCCCACCCCTTTCTCCTGACAGTCGCGAGGTGAGTAGCTCTGTCCGCCATGTTGGTCCTCGACAATGGTCTACCCCATCGCAGACACGCAAACATGGAACCAGTGGATCCCGAATCCAAATCTCTGGAACGGAAATGATAACAGTCTGTATGTGGGCTGTAATTTGAAAAGCACCCGACATTATCTCGAGTTGGTGTGTTAAAACACGACAGAAAAAAGACCCAAAACAGCTACATCAGTCATGAGCTCATCTATACCGGAGGCATTTAAGCTGCAACAACAGCAACAAATCAAGAGGGATTCTTTATTTCTCCGTGTTTAGTAATTTTTTGTGAACAGTTTACATGATGAGTTCCAGGACAACCAGAGCTACATAGTGAGATCTCAAAGAAAAAAAGTGGAAGGTTTTTGCTTATTTATGTGTCGCATGTATGAGTATGTGAACATGTGTGCAGTCCTGGCAGAGGCCAGAAGAGGGCGTCGGATCTTCCAGATCCAGGTTACCAGCAGTTGTAAGTCACCTGAGGGTGCTGGTAGTTGAACTCTAGTCCTCTTAGCTACTGAGCCGTCTCTCTATCCCCTCTTTTAATAAAAAACAATTACATTTATTTATGTATCTATTCTTTATCCAAAGGCAGGCAGATCACTGCATTCCAGTCCAGCTAGGGCTACATAGTGAGATCCTGTCTCAAAAAAAAAAAATCATGTTTATTTGTTTATTTATTTTGTGTGCACCCCTGTGAAGATCAGAAGAAAACTTTTGAGAGTCAGTTTTCAAGAAACAGAAAAGAAAAAGAAAAATAAGAAGGAATTCTCTCCTTCTACTTTGTACGTCTCAAGTCATCAGGCTTGGTGGCAAGTGCCCCACCTGCTGAGCCATCTTGCCTGCTCTGGGAAAAAAGTTTTAGAGAAAAATCAATTGAATGTCCTATTTACATATTTCTTAATTTTTACTTATTTGCTTATTTATTTGAATAGTGTCTCACTGTTTAGCCCTGGCCTGGAACTCACTACGTCAACCAGGCTGGCCCTGGACTTACCATAACACTCCTGCTTCTGCCTCCTGGTGCTAGAATTACAGGTGTAGCATGAATAAAATAACCAAGAGACTGCTATTGGGGTTCAACCTGAAGGTCAGAAAAGCAAAGCAGTCAGCCACTGGCTCTTACCTCTATCTTAGACCGAAGATGGGCACTCTTGCTTCCATGAATCCTCAGAATGAGACTGAGAGTGAGACCTGTCTCCTCCTGTTTTATATTCCTCCCTAGTGCTGGGATTAAAGGTGTGCACCATCACTACCCAGTCCCTTGGCTGAGTAGTGTGGCTGCTTTGCACTGATCTTCAGGCAAGCTTTATTTATTAAAATACAACAATATACCACTATATATAGGTGTGCTCCAGGATGCACAGCTTGTATTTCTTTTTTTTAAAATATTTATTTATTTATTATGTATACAATATTCTGTCTGTGTGTATGCCTGAAGGCCAGAAGAGGGTGCCAGACCTCTTTACAGATGGTTTTGAGCCACCATGTGGTCGCTGGGAATTGAACTCAGGACCTTTGGAAGAGCAGGCAATGCTCTTAACCACTGAGCCATCTCTCCAGCCCTTGATTTATTTCTTACGCATACAATATTCTGTCTGTGTGTATGTCTGCAGGCCAGAAGAGGGCACCAGACCTCATTACAGATGGCTGTGAGCCACCATGTGGTAGCTGGGAATTGAACTCAGGACCTTTGGAAGAGTAGACAATGCTCTTAACCTCTGAGCCATCTCTCCAGCCCTTGTATTTCTTTTAAAAGTTTTTGCAAAGAAATACTTTTTGTACCAACTTTTATTTAGTTCTTTCAAATACTTAGTTAACAATTCTGCAGCTATGAAAAAGGTAGTCATGGATACAGATGCGTCCACTTATGAATCACAACTTGGTAGGTGATGCCACTTGTTTTGTCTGAGGCCACAAGAGGGGCTATATAATCGGAGACTGTTTTTTGTTTTCTGGCCACCCAGACCCGAATAATTGCACAGAAACTATATTAATTATAACACTGTTTGGCCTATTAGCTCAGGATTCTTATTAACTAACTCTTACATCTTAAATTAACCCATTTCTATTATTTTATGTTTTACTCGTCGTCTGTTACCTCTTGCTTCTCGGGTGGCTACGTGGCATCTGCCTGACCCTGCCTTCTTTCTCTCCACATTCAGTTTGGTTTTCCCACCTACCTATATTCTGTCCTGCCATAGGCCAAAGCAGCTTCTTTATTAACCAATGGAGGGGAATCTCATATCAGGACCAGCCTGGTTGGAGATATTCCTCATCAACTGGATTCATTTTGAAAATTCTATTCTTTTTGCAGTGTGCGTGTGTGTTTTAAGAGAGGGTTTCATCGAGCCCAGGTTAGCCCTTATGGCTGTTATGTATTGCTTTTTAGCATCTTAGTTAAGATCAAGCATAATACCAAATTTGCTGTGTAGCAAAGGATGGCCTTGCATATCTCATCCCCCTGCCCCCACTTCCCAAGCATTGGGATTACAAGTGTGCACCACCACACCTGGCTGGAAATTCTATTTCTGCAAAATAATTATTAGTTGCTTCAGTTTTATTTATGCATATGTGTGTGTATGTGTACTTGCATATGGAAGCCAGAGGACAAACTCAGGAATGTTCTCCACCTCTTTTGAGATAGGCTTTCTCATTGGCCTAGAAGTTTACCAATTAGGATAGGCTGGCCAGTGAGCCCTATGGATGGATCCTCCTGTCTCTACCTCCTCAGGTCAGTGAGCCCTAGGGATCCTCCTGTCTACCTCCTCAGTACTTGAATTACAATTATGTCCTGCCATTAAAAAATAGATTTATTGTAATGAATTATCTTATGTGTATGGGTGTTTTGCCTGCTTGTATGTCTGTGCTGCACACATGTGCAGTGCCTGGGGAGGCCAGAAGAGGGCGCTGGATCCTCTGGAACTGGAGTTATAGATAGATAGGAGCCACCATGTGGGTGCTGAGAATTAATTCCGCATGGAATGCCTCTGGAAGAGCTACCATGCTAATAGTTGCCCTCTCCCTAGTCCAATGCCCTGGTTTTTTTGATGTGGGTCCTGGGACTAGAATTCACGTCCTTGTGCTTGCAAGGCAAGCATTTTACTTACTGAGCCATCTCCCTAGACTGCAGAACATTTTCTTTTTTTCTCTTCTTTTCTTTTCTCTTCCTTCTTCAGAACCTTTGCTTAGAAAGGGCTTTGAAGGTCCTTGGTTGGTTTTATTTCTTGAGTACTGGGATTTTGGAATTTTTTAGGCCAGCATTTTATCCAATCCATTACTTATAATCTCCACAACTTGACTTTCAGATGTCTGTAAGTAGCATTTCAAGCTGCTAAAGAAAGCAAGATTCCCGAGGAAGAGTTATTCAGGTGAGCAGCATTCACACTCAGGGAGAAACAGGACACTGCATCTAAGAATAATTCAAGGATGTGGGAGGATTATTTTCTCATTGACTCTTTGAAGAAAATAAATTGGATGAAGGCCCTGTTGCTGCTGCTTCTTCTTCTTCTTCTTCTTCTTCTTCTTCTTCTTCTTCTTCTTCTTCTCCTTCTCCTTCTCCTTCTCCTTCTCCTTCTCCTTCTCCTTCTCCTTCTCCTTCTCCTTCTCCTTCTCCTCCTTCTCCTTCTTCTCCTTCTCCTTCTTCCTTTTTTTAAAAGATTTATTTATTATGTATAGTGTTCTGTCTGCATATATACCTACAGACCAGAAGAGGGCGCCAGATCTCATTACAGATGGCTATGTGGGTGCTGGGAATTGAACTCAAGACCTCTGGAAGAACAGCCAGTGCTCTCAACCACTGAGCCATCTCTCTAGCCCCTGCACCTTCTTCTTTAAAAAAAATTTTAAAATATTTGATTTCTGTGCATATGTGTGAGTCTGTATTTGCATGTGAGTGCAGATGCCCTCAGAGGCCAGGAAAGCCATCTGATCCCCTGGAGCTATGGGCAGTCATGAGCTGCCGATGTGGGTGCTGGGAATTGAACTAGGGTCTTCTGGAAGAACGGCAAGCCCCTCTTAGCCACTGATCATCTCTCCAGCCTTGCTTCTTATTAATTCATTTTTGTGAAGCTGGGTTCTTTCCCCTCACAGGTAGGCTATGAGACCTGGGTGTTTGGTGACCCAGGGGAGCCAGAGGGATCAGAATAGGGACTGTGGTCCCTCTTCGAAGGCATGAGAACTTGTTCAGGGCGGAAAAAGTGATGAAGGTCAGAAGAATGGTATTTCTCAGACCAAGAAAACCTCTGGAATGGGAGTCTCGTATAACAAGTCTCCACATAGGGGAGAAGGAAATGTGAGGGACTGGATATGAGCTCCCTCAGGCAAAAGTGATCAGGCACACTGCCCTGTTATCACGCTGACACCATAGAGACCTCAGCTGAAGATGCCCGGCACCCCAGAGCTGTGGCAGCCCCTCACAGAGGCCCCAGTTACTGGGTCTTACACCACACACAGTGACCCTTTTCCCAGGACTGTCTGAGTGGGGCAGTCCCAAGTGTGTGCTGGCATCAGTGACAGGCTAAGCTCTGACCACCAAGGGCTCCTGAGTCTCGGAGGGGGCCGGGGCAGCTGGTCTGTGTCTCCCACTCCCCTCCCAGCCTCTTGAAGCAGACTCCGGATCTCTGACTTCCGAGTTTCTGGCAGGAGCTGGCGCGCTCTCTATTTTAGGCAAAGATTTTGTTAATTTTGTAGAACTCAGAGGCACGTTGCTGAAACTACGTGCAGAGGAAGAGGCTGTGGAAAATGTGTCAGGCCTTCTAAGATTGTATGACTTACGCACGAAAACCCAAAATAGAATTTTAACCGGCAGGATTACGCCGATGGCAGATGCGGTGGAGGAAAAGTTCCCACAGGCATGTTTCCCCGCTCACGGAGAGAGCAAGGCACGGAGGGAAGCAGAAAGTACTGCACTCCTCCCGAGCCCTGCGTGACGATTATCCTAGTTCTATGCTCCTTCAAGGGGAAGAGGATCGTGAAAGGCACTAACGTTGGGTGTGGGGGAAAAACAAGACAAAAGTCTTAGATCCTGAAACACGGAGTGGTAAAGCGACTCCTTGAAGTTTGCAGCGATTAGTTTGAGGTCAATGAAGGCGGTGGAGGGCTGTACTCTGCGATTCTTGCTGGGCCATTCCAGAGCGATGGATCTGGGCTTTTGAAAATGAAGCTGTACCCCCGAATTAAAGCAGGGAGACTTTATAGGTTGTAGGTGAGGGGTGATGATGTGTCTGCCACAAGCTGGATTTGTGCCCAATGGGCAAAAGCAGAGTGCTTTATGCAGGGACTTGGGCGGAGGCAACTTCAGGGGAGGAAGCCTCAGTGGCCACCAAGAAAGCAGAACTGGGCTTTTTGGTGTCTTTACTTTCTTGGGAAACTCTGAGTGTGTGAGGTTTGGAGAGAGACAGGAATGGGGCTTTCTGGATCTTGCAGGGGTGAGCTGGAGGTTCCAACATCTTCTGTTTAGGAGCCAGAGAAAGAAGAGCTCTTCTCGCTGTGTGTGTGTGCTCGGTTTCTTCCTCTTCTCAACCCTCCTTCCTCTCTTGCTCTCCCTCCTCCTCCTCTCTTCTCCTTCCCTTTCAATCTCCTTTCTCTTCTTGTCACCTCACCCTCTTTTGAGATGATCTCACCACACACCGAAGATGGACTAGTATTCTTACCCTTCTGTCTATGTGTAAATCACTAGGCTGGGTGTGGTGGCACATGCTTTTAATTCCTTTAAGCAATTGGGAGTCAGAGGTAGGCAGACCTTAAGGCCAACCAGGTCTACAAAGTGATATCCAGGACCACCGCGTCTACACAGAGAAACCCTGTCTTGGGGTGGGGAAGAGTGCATAACACTGCATTTAGCTCTGTTGGATTTCTTTTAGCTGATAGCTGGCCTGGCTATTTGGGTTCCAGGTTGATAGAGAATTGACAGACGGCTTAGAGAATATCTTGGAGAATCCAGAGCTGACAGAGTCCAAGGCTTCTAAAGCTCAGCGAAGGAGCTAACAGACATTTGCAACAGTCAAGGCTGTGGCCCAAGGCCAAGGGCACACGGGGAGTCCTTGTGCACAGGCTCAGCCCTTCTGGTGGTTCTTGCTGCTGGTCCTTCTGAAGGGCAAGGGCAGCAGCTGGGACTCCAAGGGTCCTTCCTTGGGTCTGGATCCCATGCCCCTGGGAGGATGCTGAGAAGATGAGGGAGAGTTGAGACTTTAGTGTGGAGGGGAGGTGTCTTCCTGGGGAGTGTGTAAAGGCCAAACTGAAGCCAGGCTGCCTCTGCCAGGGACAGGCACTTTGGGTTGCCTGCATATGCTGGTGGCAGAGAGAATATTCCAGATGCCCACCCTGAGCCCAGGACTATTCTGCTTTAATAAAAATTGTAATAATGTTGACAGTTCACTACCACTAAAACCTCTTAGTTTTCTAACCCACAGAAGCGAAGACTCAAATGACAGAATACTACGGACTCAGGCTGGAGAGATGGCTCAGAGGTTAAGAGCATTGCCTGCTCTTCCAAAGGTCCTGAGTTCAATTCCCAGCAACCACATGGTAGCTCACAACCATCTGTAATGGGGTCTGGTGTCCTCTTCTGGCCAGCAAGCATACACACAGACAGAATGTTGTATACATAATAAATAAATATTTAAAAAAAAGAATACTATGGACTCAAAGACCCTGATTACAGGGGCTGGGGGAGAGTTTTTTTTTTAATTTTAATTAATTTTATTTTTTTGACCCAGGGTTTCTCTGCTGTCCTGGACCTTCCTGGGATTAAAGGCATGCATCACCACACCTGGCTAAGGAAGTGGGGGTGTGTGTAAAGCATCAGAGTTTCTCACATCTGGAGTTGGTTCTCCCGTCTGCAGCCAACCAAGATGGAGGGCTCACCTCTGTTAGGTCCAAAGGAAACTCCAGTTCCCAAAACTCCAAAAGGCAGTCCAAATATCCAGATGTAGGTACCACCTGGACTATTGGAGAATTGCTGGCAGTTAGAGAAAAGCCAGCATTCTTCAGGAACTGGTGAAACTGGTCCCCTTTACCAAAGGAGATCATTTCCCTACCACTGGCAGCAGGGACAAAGGGCTATCTGTGGTACCTACTAGCATTCCAACGCTCACGCTGGCCTTAAGTTCCCTGGGGTACTTGTTACACATTTTAGAGCTACCCTCTAAACTTTCTCCAGCGTGGGAACCTCCTTCCCCCTTGCTACTCCTTAAGGTGTTTTGGCTATGCTCTCTCTTGGTCCTCTGTCTTCATCTCTTGTCACTGCCCACCCACCCCCCCACCCCCGCCATGACCAGGTCCTGTCTACAGGCATATGTTTTCTCTGTTCTCTATAACCTACTATTCTCCTCTCTCTCCTGATGTAGGTAGGTCTTCTCTCTATGTTACTTTCATTGGTTAATAAAGAAATTGCCTTGGCCCTTTGATAGGACAGAAAATTAGGTAGGCGGAGTAAACAGAACAGAATGCTGGGAAGAAGGGAAGTGAGGCAGACGCTATAGCTCTCCTCTCCAAGATTGACACAGGTTAAGATCCTTCCCGGTAAGCCACTACCTCGTGGTGCTACACAGATGATTAGAAATGGGTTAATCAAGATGTGAGAATTAGCCAGTAAGAGGCTAGAGCCAATGGGCCAGGCAGTGTTTAAAAGAATACAATTTGTGTGTTGATACTTCAGGTGTAAAGCTAACCCTGCAGGAGCCGGGCAGGACAAAAAGCAGGCCTGCCCGCAGCTCCTTTTATAAAATGGCCCCTTCTACACTCTCCCAGACAGCTCTGGCCGTGTCCAGTCTACTTCTCTCTCCTCTCTGTTCTGGACCCCTACAGATGCCTCTGGCATCTCATATTTTCAATAAAAACCCTTCCCCCAACCACACTATAGAGCGGTCATGTTGTCAGTTTGTACATCTGGTACTGAAACCCTCAGTTTATACAACTGGTGTTGAAAACCTCCAGATGGACCCCTTTCCGAGGGGCTTGGCCTCCGCTAACTTAGCCAGGCTGCGGGGCTGACTCTTCCTAAGGTATGTGTGGACCATTTGTTTCCGCGGGCTTCTGCCTCCCACCGTATTCGACTCCAGATTTCAGAGGCCTCTTCAGCAGCTTTCCTTCTTCACCTGCGATGCTGCTTTAGTGATTCTGGGCATCTCTGTCTCTCTAGTTCCTGGAGTCTGTTAAACACTCTGGGCGCCCATTAAGTGGAAAGGCCGGCTCTCTCTCCACTGCTCTTATCCCAGGGCTGCCTACTTTGTCTCTGTTGGCTCCTGGAACCTACTACAACAACTACAAAGTCACACCCGCACGCTGGGAAGCTCCTCTTGTGCTACTGTCCCCGTCCCCGTGTCCCCCCCCTCCCGTTACTTGGGAAGGGACGCCAGGACACCTCTCCTCTGTGATTTGCAACATTTTTTTTTTCTCTGACTAATCTCTCTGTCTGGGTCTGCTTAGGGAGTCCCAGAAATTCTTGTCACCAGGACACTGTACTTGTTAGTTTTTCTACACTTTATACTCTTTGGCTTTTTAGGGGAGCCTGCCACCCAACTCCCAAATAAATCACACGGAGGCTTGTTATTACTTATGCATACCTGGCCTTAGTGTGGCTAATTTCTTGTTAGCTTTTCTTAAATTAGCCCATCTATCTTTGGCCTCGGGGCTTTTACCATTTTCTTACTTCTGTGTCTCTTACCTTCACTCTTATTCCATGGCTGGCTAACTGACCCCTAATTTCCTCCCCTCCTCATTCTCTTGCTACTTCTCTCCTCCCAGATTTCTTCCATTTATTCTCTCTCCCTGCCATCCCCACCTATCCTTTCTCCTGCCTTGCTATTGGCCGTTCAGCTCTTTATTAGACCATCAGGTGTTTCAGACAGGCACAGCAACACGGCTTCACAGAGTTAAACAAATGCAACATAAACAAAGGTCACACACCTGAAAATAATATTCCCCAACAGGACACTTGCTCTTCTCTCTCTCTCTCTCACCCCTTTCTCCTCCCCACATATTCTCAGCCCCCTCCTCGAGTTTGCTGTCTTCTTGTCCATATCCTTGCTGGACTCCCTACTGCTCCCAGTTCCCTCCTGGAGCCACTGCCCCCCATCTGCCTGCTCTTACTCTGTCTTCCGAGCCTTGCTGGAGCCTGCTGTTTAAGCCCCCCAGGTTCATCAGACAGCTTCCCTGGGCCTCTACTCAGAATCCTCCTCTGGTGGAGTTTCCTCTTCCTGTAATCTCTTTTCCTCCTCTGGGATTCCATTAAGTCTAGATGTTTTATTGCAAAAGGCTTGGCCGCAGCACAGCTCCATGGCCACAAAATAGCACATTTGATTTTCAAATTCTTGCAGATTGTAACAACTTCTGCCACCTCACAAGAAAAAGGTCCCAAAGTCTCTTATCTTCCTGCAATTTTTCTCCTCTCTGCTCTCAAAATCTCTTAAGCTCATTGGTTAAATCCTCTTTAACTCAGAAAAAGTTAAAATCTGTAAAACCTGTAACAAAAAGTTAATTTAAAATTTGGAAAGAAGCCGGGTGGTGGTGGAACATGTCTTTAATCCCAGCACTGGGGAGACAGAGGCAGGCAGATCTCCATGGGTTTGAGGCCTGGTCTACGGCATGGGTTTCAGGAAAACAAACAAACAAACAAAACGAAAAACTTCTTGTAATGAAAAGGGCTGATAATGGTAAAAAAAATATATAGGTAATATTATTATAATTATATATACTTTTTTTGAGACAGAGGTTCTCTGTGTAGCCCTGGCTGTCTAGGAACTCACTCTGTAGACAAGGCTGACTTCTAACCCAGAGACCCCCTACCTCTATCTCCTGAGTGATGGGGATTAAAGGTGTTGCTGCCACTGCTGGCTACATAGGTAACCTTAGTTTGCTACCACATGCTTGTATGTAATAGGAATCCAACTCTTGTTTCTATGTAACTTGAATTCAACTCTTGTTTATAAAACTAGATCTATTACAGCATACTGTGTATGTAACTTGGATTTAGCTCTTGCTGGATAGGCAGCTGCTGGACAGATGTCCTCACAGCTGGACTTTCTGTGTGGTCAAATGTAAACACACTTGCATAAGATTCCTCCTTCATATCTTTCTTACTTTATTTACTGTTGTTGTTTTTTTTCTTCAGTGTTGGAGATGGACCCCAGAGCCTTGTGCATACCAGGCAAGTTTTTCCTTTTTTCTTTCCTTCTTTCTTTCCTTCTTTCTTTCCTTCTTTCTTTCCTTCTTTCTTTCCTTCCTTCCTTCCTTCCTTCCTTCCTTCCTTCCTTTCTTTTTTTTTTCCGAGACAAGGTTTCTCTGTAGCTTTGGAGCCTGTCCTGGAACTAGCTCTTGTAGACCAGGCTGGTCTCGAACTCACAGAGATCCGCCTGCCTCTGCCTCCCGAGTGCTGGGATTAAAGGCGTGCGCCACACTGCCCATCTTATTTTATTTGTTCTCCCCCCCTCTCTTTCTTTTTAGTAAGGGTTGATATAAATTCCATTTTGACTGACAAATTCCACAGGTACAAACTCTCAGTGATAAAACAAATAATCTCTGGGCCTCTACCACATACCATGTGAGTGTGGATGACACTCACTTGAATTTTGTAGTGGAATAGATTCTGATTATTTCACTGTGCTTGCAACATATGCATGCACACTTGCCTTCTCATGCACGCATCTATGTTTACACACATGCTCACATGTTCACATTCTTACACATGCAACAATATACATGTGTATACATATGCCTGTGCACACACCTGCACCTCTTGTATTCTTACATAGAAGTACACATATATGCTTACACACATGCATGCACATACACCCTCACACACATGCACACACAAGCACTACACACACACATGCTCAGACGTGTATAAATGCACACGCATGGACTCTCACAGTGCATATCCACAGTGGTGGGTACATTAATTACTAGATTGTGGTAACTGTTTCACAGAGTGCATGGAGACCAAGTCACTATACTGCACGCTCATCCCCTGCCCCAGGGATGCTGGAGGAAGTAAGTGCATCTTGCAAACAAATGATTATGTTCAGCGATTGATGTAGCCCCTTCAGCAGAATGAGCTAAGGACAAGTCTTTTTCCGCCTGGTGTCGTGTTGTTTGGTTGGCAGCCGTGAGAGGAAGGTGTGCATTTTTGGTTTCTGATCTTTCAAGGAATGGCAGGTACGGAGGTTGTACATTCCCACGGAGGGTCTGGACCCCACTTCAGGAGGTTGTGCATTCCCACAGAGGGTCTGGACCCCACTTCAGGAGGTTGTGCATTCCCACAGAGGGTCTGGACCCCACTTCAGGAGGTTGTACATTCCCACGGAGGGTCTGGACCCCACTTCAGGTGCTGTCTACATTGGTGAAGGGAGCCTGTGAGGAAATCTCATTGTGTCCAAGTGGGAGGCTGAAAGGCCACGAGGGACAAGCTCTCACAGAGAGGAGCAGAGACAGGGCTGAGTCAGATCCAAGCTGAGTGTCAGAGGGGACCTGTTCGCATGTGGCCTCCAGGGCCTTCTCCTTTTGAGGCAATTACACTAGGCCTCTTTCCGCAGCGGCTCCCTCTGATAGCCGCGATCCATTCCTGTTATACTCTAGATGAAAGGCTCGGGGTTAAAATTCGCCTCGCAGGAAATTCATTCATATTGTGTTTAGTGGAAGAGGCTGCTGAATATGTGTGGGGAATACAAACTCGGCCCAAAGCAGCAACCTGAGCAGAGGCTTCTGATCCAGGAGTGAGGCAGAGCTTCCGTGGGACCCAGACGAAGTTGGTGAGAACCAGTCAATAGAGCTGGTGGGCACACTTTGTAGCACACTTGGGGTCAGAGAATTTCTGTGTGCCCCAGTCCTGGACTGCATAGCCAAACAAACAAAAGGAAGGGCTGTGGCCATGGCTCAATTTGTAGATTGCTTGTTTAGCATTCATGGAGCTCTGGGTTTTATTTTCAGTAGCACAAAAGCTAGCTGTGGTGGCCCAGTGGAGGCTCAAGGCAGTCTCAAATCACACAGGCCAGCCTAAACCCTGCCTAAAAGAGCCAAGCCCCCAAACAACAACAACAACAACAACAACAACAACAACAACAACAACAATAAGCAAGTGTCTTATTGCCCTATATATTTGCAGTTCTCACCTGGGCTCTTGGCATCTAGAAGTGGAAGCTAGGGATATGGCTTATGGTCCCATGTTGGCCAAGATGGTCCCCAAGACCTGCACTTTGTCCAGCAGCAAGGCCACTCCTGCGGTGTCAGAAACCACCACCTTAAATGGGCCTTTTAGGAAAGAGGGACGAATCTGGCTTTTGGCAGAAAAGAATGCAGCTGGTTTTATATTTTTGTGGAAAATATGTTTCCAATAAAGGGAAAAGTGCCCCTCCATTTCCTCCCTGGGGAAATGGCTCTCTCTCTCTCTCTCTCTCTCTCTCTCTCTCTCTCTCTCTCTCTCTCTCTCTCCAGTACATCCTGTGACTCAGACACGCATTCATCCCCGCTCTTTCATTGTGATTGATTTAAGGCAGCCAGAGAATTAATTGGTTTAAATGCTCCAACCTGAAGGCAAGTTCCCTTGATGGATGCGCATGCTTGGTGCAGAGAGGACAATCAATAGGTGTTTGCAGAGTACACAGAGGAGAGAAGGCCGTTGGGGCAGGGAAGAAGGCGAGCTCTTTCTTTCTGCTCTAAGAGTGTACACTTCCAGGTGACAGGATGAGGTCAGAGGCCCCGACCTTAACCAGGACATTCGGGAAAACCACATGGGTTCAGCAGGTGGAGAAGGAGCTGGGTTGACCCAGAGGACACAGCGACTTGCGTTAGAAAAAGGCTTCTCAATTTCCTAGCCTCTTAGGATGCTTCCCAGTCTCAGAGGGGTCATTAAAAATGCTCTTTGGAGAAGCAATTTTAGCTCTCATCGCAAATACTTCTCTCTATTCGGTGTCTTCTTTAAAAGATTTTGTCTACCTTCTCAGAAAAAGCTTGAGAAAGAGATAATTTGGGGGGCAGAGCTGAAGTTCTGTGGTCTGCTCACCTAGCTTGTAGGAAGTCCTGGGCTCCATCATCTGCACTTGCAAAAATCAATCCATCCATCAATCATCAATCAACCAAGCAATCAAAATAAAATAAAAGCAAAACAGTAAAAAACAAACAGATCAGTGGCGTGGTTTGTAAAACTTCAACATGGGCAACTGGGATTCAGGGCCAAGGTATGGGAAGGGTAGGAGAGGGATTGCACTGAGAATTAGCACAGGGAGGCCACACAGGAAGTTTGTGTGTGTGTGTGTGTGTGTGTGTGTGTGTGTGCGCGCATTGCAGTCTTACTGTATGTGTGTATTGTGTTTCAGTCTTGCTGTATGTATGTGCATACATACATGTATGTATAGTCTCACTCTGTGTGTGTGTGTGTGTGAGAGAGAGAGAGAGAGAGAGAGAGCGAGAGAGAGAGAGAGAGAGAGAGAGAGAGGGAATATTGCACTGTCGTCTTGCTGTCTGTGGAGGGTGGTGATCTTGACCCTAGGGCTGTAGGACTTTAGGAGTTTCAGCGACAAAGGCCTCCACATCTTGGGATATTTGCACCTTGTGTGAAGATGTATTGTTGTGGTTGGTGTAATAAAAAGCTGAACAGCCAATAGCTAGGCAGGAGGAGGTACAGGTGGGACTTTCAGGCTGAGAGAGAACTCTGGGAAGAGGGCAGAATCACCAGTCAGACTTGGAGGAAGCAGGGTAAGCAATAGGAAAGGTTATAGCCATGGACCATGTGACAGAAGGTAGATTAATACAAATGAATTAATTTAAATTATAAGAGCTAGTTAGAAATAAGCTTAAGCTATATGGTCAAGCTTCCATAATGGATAAGAAGTCTCCATGTCGTTATTTGGGAGCTGGTGGGACAGAGAAAGACTTGTTGCACCTCCATCTGTTTCTTAGATGTGATGTAAAGCCAGGCAAGGCATCATAGTTCTGGGAGGACGTGATGAACTCCTGAGGCTGCATCCGCCTTTGCTTGGGCGGCTTGTGACATCCATCAGGAGATGCCTGCAGAGTACCTCTGGACCCCACAGCTCCCAGGAGAGGGAGTAGAAGGGTTGTGCCTGCATCAGTCAGAGAGATGGCTCATCAGGGAAATAGATGTTTCCTCTCACGATTTTCTCATTACCATTTGAGAAATAAAAGGCTCCCACCACCCTTCAGGAAATGCTACCTGTTCTACCTATTCCCATGCTCTGGATAAAGTGGAGGTGGTAGATAACAGGCTTGCCAGACATGAATATATTCTAAAGAGACACTTCAGCTCTCAGACTGTTAAAACAACCCCAAGAAATTGGAGTGTTCCCTGGGAGCCTCACGCTGGGAGAAGGAAAGTCTGGGCCAGACAGGAGGGGATCTTTTCTCTCCATGGGAAAGAGGTTTGTTGGCAGTGGGCAGGATCACACTGACTGGGGCTGTTTAGATGTGCACACCCTGGGCCTTCACATATGACTCTCATTGACAGGACAAAAGGTTGGAGAGGGTCACTGCTTCTCTTTGTCCCTCATCCTAAGGTGGAAGGATTGAAGGGATCACCTTAATTTGACTTTAATTGTTTTCTCAAAGATGAATGGCCAAACCTGGCTTTTTGGGGTATAGACTGTGACCCCCCAAAAATAGCAGTGTGGCACATGGGAATATGGAACTAGGAGTTTAATACCAGGCCAGGACACCATGGAAAGTTCTGGCAGTATGCACATGAAAAAGGCCTAGACCCTAGAGAGTCTTTCAGGGCCAGGGTGTGGGGGGATCTTGTAGTAGAGTGTTTTGTAGTAGAGTATTTTTATTATGTGTGTATGTGTGTTTTGCCTGCATAGATGTCTCTGTACCATGTGTGTGTAGTGCCTGAAGAAGCCAAAAGATGGCAGCAAATCCCCTTGCCCTGGAGTTACAGACTTATGGGTGCTGGGAATTGAATCTGGGTCCTCTGGAAGAGCAGCTGGTGTTTTTATTGCAGAGCCATTGTTCCAGTCTCTGGTTATTAGTTTGTTGGGCTAGGAATGTTTCTTGTGGAGTCTTTTACCACAGGGCTAGATCAGGGAGGAGGCAGGAGATGTAGGGGTCTGTCAGGGCTCACGGTCCAGCGATGGCGGCTGATGCAGCGGAGAAGGCTGAGTGGCGGGTATTGACTGGTGGGCCTGCTCGAGGTCTCTCAGGTGGCTTGGAGTGTGCTTACTTAGATCCACCCAGAGAGAGCTGGGTGACCTTGGGTGGTCTTGTTGACCACTGCCAAACACACAAGGCTTCATTGTCTTGCTGGTGGTAGCAGTCACAGCTCCTAAAGGAAGGGACAGAAACACCACGCTTCAGTGGGCAGAGGGTCAAAGATGTTAGGATCCTCAGCTTTATCATGTCTACTAGAAGCTAGGTTGGGGTTCGTGCTAATATCTTTTTGTGTATGTGTGTGTGTATACAAATAGGCTAGAGGATAATATTGTGTATGTGTGTGTATACAAATAGGCTAGAGGATAATATTGTGTATGTGTGTGTGTATACAAATAGGCTAGAGGATAATATTGTGTATGTGTGTGTGTATACAAATAGGCTAGAGGATAATATTGGTTGTTGTTCTCCGTCCCTTTCCATTATATATTTATTTAGTTTGAATCAGGGTCTCATTAGCCTGAAACTCATTACATAGACCTGGCTAGTCTCAAACTCATAGAGATATGATTATGTTTTTCTCCCCATGTGTTGGGATTAAAGGCATATACACCCAAACCTCACCTTTTTACATTTTATTTATTTATTACATTATTTTTTAATTTTTATTTTATGTGCATTAGTGTTTTGCCTGCATATGTGCCTGTGTGAGGGTGTAACTGTAGTTACTGACAGCTGTGAACTGCTATGTGGGTGCTGGGAATTGAACCTGGGTCCTTTGGAAGAGCAGCCAGTGCTCTTGACCACTGAGGCATCTCTCCAGCCCCTATATTTTTATTTTTCAATTTACTTATTTTATTTTTTGTGTATGAGTGCTTGCCTGCAGGTATGTATGTGCAGCACATGCATGCCTGGTGCCTGTGGAGGCCAGAAGAGGGTGTCAGATCCTCTGGAACTAGAGTTACAGGGGGTTGTGAGCCACCACATGGGCTCTGGGAACTGAGCCTGGGTCTTCTGGAAGAACAAGTGCTTTTGACAGCTGAGCCATTTCTCTAGCCCTCTCCACCTTACTTTTTAATTTTTTCTTTTGACACAGGGTCTCTCACTGATCTTAGAATTTGGATGATTGACTGGGCTGGCCGTCAAACCCCAGGGATTGCCCATCTCTCTGGTCCCCCCAGCTCTGGGGTACAGATATATGCCACTATACCTGTCTTTTTAATCCAATGCCAAACTCATGTCCTCATGCTTTCAAGATGAGCATTCTACTGACTGAGCCATCTTTAGTCTCTTATACTCATAGCTTTAGGGAAGACGCACTCTGCCTTGGGCGTCTCAGGGCCAGAAGAGACTACTTTGGTGAGACTGAATCAACACCTCAGATTTCAGCATGGGGTCCTGATACCTAGAGGGTGTCTGCAAGGATGAAAGAGTTGGGGAAAAGGGACTGGAAACAAACCAGAAATCCCTATACCTTATTAAGTAGACCTTGACCTTAGGATATCTGATCACAGGGACTCCTGACAACTAATACCAGAGTTTGAAGTCTGACCCCAATGACCCTCGGGGCCTGTCTTAGTGACTCCTGATGTCTAAGACAAATGTTTGGAGTCTGACCCCAGTGACCCTTGGAGCCTGTCTTAGTGACTCCTGACGTCTAAAACAAACGTTTGGAGGAGTCTGACCCCAATGACTCTTGGGGCTTGTCTTAGTGATAACACACACCAAGACTATGCTGTTATCTTTCTGCTGCTGTGATAACACCTCGACTACTGCGCCTGCAGAGGCAAGCAGATCACTGTGAGTTCGAGGCCAGCCTGGTCTACAGAGTGAGTTCTAGGAGAGCCAGGGATATACAAAGAGACCTTGTTTCAGAAAAACAAAACAACAACCACAACAAAAAAAAACCACCATGACCAAAGGCAATTTAAAGAAGATTGTTTGGCTCTTGGTTCCTGAAGACTAGATGTCCATAACAGTGGGAAAGGCACGGTGGCAGGAGCAGGGGACTGAGAAATGATACCTAAAAGCACACAGGAAGCAGAGAGAAAGGATGGGGAGTAGGTAGGGTTATACATTCTCAAAGTCTGTTCCTCAATGACATACTTCTTCCTGCAAGGCTCTGCATCCTAACCTCCCCCAAGCATCTCCACCAACTAGGGACCAAGTGTTCAAACACATGAGCCTATGGTGTACATTTCTCACCGAAATCACCACAGAGCTTTAACCCAAATGGCCAGTCTCAGGAAAGGCAATGTACACTGTGAAATTTATAACTTAATATAATAGAGAGATACTGGACTGTCCCTGCACAGATGTCCCAGAGGATAAGAACTGTTAAAAAAGGACTCCCACGCCCCTTGGAGTTCCCTCTCTGTGAACTCTGTGCTATGTGCTCTTAAAATGTGTTTTAATAAGTTCTCTTTATCTTTTCATGACCTTTGGTAAATTCTTTTACTCTCTGTGTCATTGGCTGTCACTTGTGGTAGAAAGTGCTTTAAAAAAATCAAAGTAAAACCTCACATAATAGGAGCCTGGGGAGATGGCTCAGTGGTTAAGAGGACAAACTGCTGGATGCAAGTTTGACTCACTGGGCAGCTCACACCTGCCTGTAGCTCCAGCTCCAGACAATCCTATGACTCTGGTCTCCTTGGGGCACCTGCACTCGTGTGCACACACCCACTGCACTCATGTGCACACACCCACACACCCCTTCCATAACAAAAACCAAACAAACAGCCAGGTGGTTGTGGTGCACACCTTTAATTCTAGCGCTTGGGAGGCAGAGGCAGGAGGATCTCTGTGAGTTTATGGCCAGCCTGATCTACAGAGACAGTTCCAGGACATCCAGGGCTACACTGAGAAATCTTGTCTTGAAAAACTAAAGGCAACCAACCAACCAAAACCTTCCATAATATAAAATTAGCCATCATTTTAAAGAAGCAGATTTGAAAAATGTTGTTTCTTTACTTATTTTGTGTGTGTGTGTGTGTGTGTGTGTGTGGTATGTGTGTTCACATGTGCATGTGTGTGAGCACAGTGCTTGTGAAAGTGTTTGTTGGAGCATGCATGTGGGAGTCAGAGGATAACTTCCTTCCTTCTTTCCTCCCTTCTTTCCTTCCTTCCTTCCTTCCTTCCTTCCTTCCTTCCTTTCTTTCTTTCTTTCTTTCTTTCTTTCTTTCTTTCTTTCTTTCTTTCTTTTTTTTTTGAAACAGGGTAGCCTTGGCTGTCCTGGATCTTATTCTGTAGACCAGGCTGTCCTCACAGAGATCCACCTGCCTCTGCCCCTCAAGTGCTGGGATTAAAGGGGTGCTCTACCACTGCCCAGCTGAGGACAACTTCCAAGAGTTGGTTCTCTCTTTTTATTGCGTTCTTGGGACTGAACTCAGGTTGCCAGACTTGGAAGCAAGTGCTCTTAACTGGTGAGCCATCTCTCCAGTCCTCTCTGGCTAGTTTTTTTTTTTTAAAATCTTCATTCTATCTCTACGAATGTTTCTTTTATTTATTAAGCATGTGTTTGTGTGTGTGTGTGTGTGTGTGTGTACTTGATTGCCACAGTAAGTGTGCGAAGGTCAAAGACAGACTTTGGGAACAGAAGTCAAAGGACAACCTGCAGAAACCTGCTCTCTCCTTCCACTATGTGGGGTTTGGGGATCAAACTCAGGTCCTCAGACTTATCCCAGGCCTGGTGGAGTATCAGGCAAGGTAAGAGACTGTCTCTAATTTGCGTGGACATGATTAACTGGGGGGAGAGGTAGCTAGGGCTTGCAGCTCAGGCTGACCTTGAACTTCTGATCTTCCTGGATCTTCTGATCTACTCTGCAAACGCAGGGATTCTAGGTGTGCACCACGACGCCCATTTATGTGGTGCTGGGCTGTAGCCCAGGGCTTTGTATATTTCATGCATGCCTGACACTCTGCCAGCTTAGCTACACCTCTACGCTGGCTTTCCTTTTCAGCAGTAGGGGTTGAGCCTAGAGCCTTGCTCACAATATAGACAATGCTCTGCCGCTAGGCTCATTTATTTACCCTTTTTAAAAAAGAAATTTATTTATTTTATGTGCATTGTTGTTTTGCCTACATATACGACTACATGTATTCTGCATGAAGGTGCAAGATCCTCTGGAACAGGAATTACAGGCAGTTATGAGCTACCATGTGGGTGCTGGGAATTGAACCTGGGTCCTCTGGAAGAGCAGCCAGTGCTCTTAACCACTGAGCCATCTCTCCAGTCCTTAGTTTTTACATTTTGTTTTGAGGCAGAGTCTCACTAAATTTCCAAGACTGTCCTTCAGGTCCCTCTGTAGTCCAAGCAGGACCCGAGTTTGTGATCCTCCTGCCTCACCTTCTGAGTATCTGGGATTATAAACCTGCACCACCGAGGCCCAGGGAGAGTCTGACTTTTGAAATAGTTGCATTACCTATATTTTATCTTGACAACTCTCTGGCTCTCCTTCACCTGTCCTGTGCTCGGGGTCATTGCTCACCTCGCTGTCGTCCTTGTCCTCTTCCTGGCATTTTTGGTAAACCTGACCCCCAATGGGTTCAGGTGGCCAGGCAGTCCCAGCAGGCATGCAGAAATATCAGTTTGCCACTGGATACAGAGAGAAGAGTGACCAGTAGGTGGCAGCAGCATGCTTCCTTGAATGGCTCAAACACTTGGGGGGGGGGGAACAAACAAAAACAAAAACAAAATAAAAAAACCAAAAACAATCAACAACCAGCCTTTCCACCAGCAGCCTTTGGGAGACAGGGCCAGACTCAAGAAGGGCACACTGCGGGTTCAGAGGGGCACACTGCTCCTTCCTGCTTCTCTCTGCTTGGATCCTGCTTCTCCTTAAGAACCTGACTTCCATCACCTAGCTCAGGCATATGAATGGTGGTGTCTGGTTTCTGTTGGAGCCATTGGCCATATATCACTCCAGAACTTGGGAAGTGGGGCTGGTTGGAATGAGGATGGTTGTTTAGGTGTAGATCTGTGCTTGGTTCTGAGCAATTAGAAGAAAAAGCAACTTCAATCAATCAATCACCCAATTATAGTGAGTTTTCTATTAGTCACAGGGGCGACAGTGCTTTGGTTGGCCAGGAAATATACATTACGATGACTTTTCTGGGCTCCTTTCGCCTTCTGGAGCATGCTAGATACAGTGCCATAGGTCGGTTGTACCGAGAGTACCAGGTTTGCAAAGGCCAGTCCTGTCTGCTATGCAGTTGATTGGACTCTCCAAAGACAGCTCAGCACTCATGGTGGTTCCCATGGGTGAGCCTGGGGCTCAATTGGCTTGGGGGCACACCTTGTTTTTCTTTTTTTCTTTTTTCTTTTGTGTTTTTTTGAGACAGCATTTCTTTGGATCCTATCCTGGAACTAGCTCTTGTAGACCAGGCTGGCCTCGAACTCACAGAGATCCTCCTGCCTCTGCCTCCCAAGTGCTGGGATTAAAGGCGTGCGCCACCACCACCCGGCTTCATACCTTGTTTTTCTGACCCTTCATCCTGCTGCCCACCCCATGGCCTGCTTGTGAGCAGCTCTTGGTGCTGTGGTGAGAACTAGGATGTCTCAACACTGTCCCTGATGACCAGAGGCAGAATTTGCTCCCAGAACTCTGCCCCCGAGGTGGGGGTCTTGTTTCAGGGGGATCACTGCCAGGGTCACCTGTGCACGGAGGCTGCTGGCCACAGCCAGTCTGTGTTCACTCACTGGGTTCTGCCCTGGACAGGCAATAGGCTTGAGGTTGGCAAGGCGCCAAGGCTCCATTCTGTACTGGATAGGGGCTCAGTGTGACCGAAGTGTAAATGAGGGACAGGCTGGGGCAGTCACAATAAGTGGATCATATAGGTTCCCAGAGTGGGAGCGGGCCAGGTGAGGGATGAGTAGGGCTGTATGGTTTGGGTAAGGAGGTGGGGCTTCTAGCTAGAAGCCTAAACCTGACTGAGGTATACCACTGGCCTCCATGGGGGTCTAGCCAGTTCCAGGGAGGGAGGTGGGACTGTGTAGCAAGGCTGGAGAGAGAATTATTTTAACCTTAACCTATTGCACTCCTGGAACGTGCAGGGTTCATCTCAGCACGCACTGACTTACCTGCTTAGTCTCTGGTTCACTTGTCTTTGTGGCTAGTGACAGCAGGGACTGCAGGGACCCTTGTGACGTGCTACCAAAGGGAAGTAAAGAAAAGTTCTGGGAGACCTCCTCTCCTAGAGCTGGGCACATTTTACAGTGATGAGGGACACCTGTGGGATCTCCCTAGAGAGTAGCTGGGTACAAGGTCTTGTGTGGTTGCTGAGATGAAGTACCAAGGGCAAGCATCACTTCCTCACCGTGGATGAAGGAGACTGAAATCCAAGGTCAAAGTACCAGCTGGACAGTCGCCTGCCTCTAAGGACTCTTTTCAGCTTGCAGGCGGTCCTCGTCTTCATGGCTTGCCACTATTCCTCATTGGCCTCCACTGAGCAACTGGGCTTTCCCTGGAAGTCATCAGGAAGATGAGCTGGGGCACCTGTGTCCTCATACGGGGCTTCCTGGGCAGGTTCCCGCCCACAGCGCATGGGTTCCCAAGGGAGTGTGTCTTCACTATAGGAGCTTCCTATAGCTCCTTCAAAGCATCACATTTCCAGGCCCAAATGCGCAGCCTGCAGCAGCCAGAGCCATCCGAGGAAACAGGAGTGCTGAGAGCTCCAGCCCATGGCTATAAGCTTCTAAAACTTACAAGTATTTTCTGTGTGTGACCCTCCCCCCACCCAACAGTCACAGTAACCATTCATGGTTAAGAAATGAACAACAGTTTTACACCACCAAAGGAATTAGCTATCCCAGTGAGGAGTGTTAATCTCTGAAAATGCTAGGGAATGTTTGAGAGTAAATACACGGGGTACTGAGTAAGCCCGCACTGCTGGGTGGGGGAATCTATGATCTTCACATGGGTCCTGGCCCATGCTTCTCATCAACAAACCTTAGCACAGGAAGGAGCAGGGGCAGAGGCAAAGTTCTTATCCTGCGGGGAAACTGAGACAGGTTGGGTGCTGATGGATCCAGGTTGCTGTCTCTCTGCTAAGTGACATCCTGGTCCCTCAGCTGGGGACCTTACACCAGGTCTCCATCTTGTTCCTCACCCCATCACTGTCCCATAGCCTCTCTGCTCCCTCCTTCTGGCTGGAATCTCCCCAGGTTATACCTGTACCCTAGCCTGGCACAGCCTGTACCTTCCTGTGGCCTTAGAGTGGCCATATGGCTCTGACTAGCTCTGCAGAGTGCCTGTGGGCCATTGACCCTCTCACAGCTTAGAGAGACTAGACTCCTGGCTCTTCCTGGATCTTGCCTCTGGAGGCCCCACCGTGGTTCCTGTAGACTTGCCCCAACCAGCCAATATGCAGGGGTGTGCTTTGAGTCCCTGCCTCCTCTCCCCTCCACGCCCATCCCAGGTTATATGCAACTCTAGGTTGCCTGAGTCGGCCCCAGTGCCCCTGACTCATCAGTCTGGTTCTCAGGACTCAAGCTTTGGGAGCCCAGTTTCAGGCCCTGCCTACCTAGCTTGGTTGGCCTCCTGTCTTTGTCCTCTCCCAGTCTCTGCAGCTCACCCATCATGTCCTCTGTCCTTCCTGTGGCCCTGGATTGGGAGGGAAGCTCAGCCATGATCCCTGTGTTTGTTTCTTTCCAGAGTAGCACTGACTGACCCAAGGAAGGCCTTACTACAATGCAAACCCCAGCGTCACTTTCCTTAGGCTACAAATGTGAAGGTGACCCTATGAAGTCAGAGCCGTGGACCCTGACAGTTGGGAGGCTTCCAGACTGTCTCTGTGAAGCAGCAGTCTTTCCTGTCCTCTCCACTTTTCCTTGGGGACAGCACCAGGCTTCCACTCTCAGCAGCGTGCCTTTTTGCCCTGGGGCCTGGATAGTTGGAGAGGTGGTGCCAGGATGGGGAGAAAGTGGCTGTCAGCCTGCAGTCATCCACCAGGGGGTGCTGTGAGCTCACCTATGATGGTTGGGGCTGACTAGTGGCTTTTGGCTGGAGGCTGGGGAGTTAGGGAGGTGGGTGACAGGGCCCTGGGACTGCAGTGTTGCTCAGTGTCAGAGGGATGAAGAGCTTCACAGGCCTGGGTTTGTGAGGGACCTGGGTACTTCTCCTTCTGGAGAGCCAGAGCCTGTCACAGCTTGGGGTGGGGGAGGATGTGTATAAGGTGACGACTGGGTACAGAACAGGGCCCTACAACCTGAACTAGAGGTCCAATTCAGAGCTGTCCCTTGATTGGCTTTGGTGGCTTTCTGGCCCAGTGTGCTGGCCTCTGCGGTGCCCTGTGACCGTAAAGCTCCGTGATCTTAGTTGGAATGCCCCCATCTTCCCTGAGAGTGGGGTGCTGATCTCTGCTACCAGATTATTCCAGGTGGTTCTGGGCACATCATCCTCTCATCTTTGGTCCCTTGTGACCCCACTAGGTATCCCCCTGAAGCCAGTAAACCTCTCTTTTTCTCCACTTCCTGTCTCTAATGCTCCTCCACATGGGGACTCTGCAAACATCAGGTGCCTGGCCCCTCTATCCTGCTGCAGGAAGAGAATACTTCATGGTTGCAGGCACTCTGAGACCTGACTTGGCCTTTGAGGCTAGTGTCTATCCGGAGAGGCTTTAGAACCCCATTTCCTTCCTGATCCATCTAGACCTGATGACTGCTCCTGGCTTCTCTGCTTTCCCAGGCAGGGCCTTACCCTGCAGCCTCACTTTGGTTACAGGGTTCACGGTGCATGCCTTGTGTTTCACGGGGCGATTTTCCCCTTGTATCTGCCAGAGCCCAGAATGTGGCGTAGAACAGTGCACAGACATGGGATCTCTGTGGAAGAGGAGGTGGGGAGATTGTGAGAGCCAGAGGTGGGGGATGACTCCAAGGGAACAGTGACTTGTAGACACGACAGGATGTGCATAGGAATTCACAGAGACTGTGGCAGCAAGCAGGGGCCTCCACAGCCTGATGGGGTCCCAGCACTGAGAGGCCGGGGACACAGGCTCCCTTTCCCTAATTAAGAAGCTTCCTGCAATTGATACCTGCTGGAAAAGGGAAATCAGTTTTCTCCAGTGGAGTGTTATTCCATGTATTAACCACACTTCAGGGCGGGCCCATGCTCAGGAATAGCTGGCCAACATAAACCAACACAAAACAAACTCCACGGTTTCTTTGTTTTTTATTTTGTCATTTTTTGGTCTTATTGGTTTCCTTCCTTCCTTCCTTCCTTCCTTCCTTCCTTCCTTCCTTCCTTCCTTCCTTCCTTTTTTAGTTTTGTTTTGCTGAGAGAGAACATAATACATAAAGTTGGGTGGATTGGGAGGTGGGTAGGATCTGGGAGGAGCTGAGGGAGGGGAAAACATTGTCAAAATCTATTCTATGAAAGAGATCTTAAAGGAAACAAGAAGTTTGCTGACTGACTGACCGAAAGTGCTTCCCCAGCTCTCGCTGTACTGCTGTTCCATGGTGTTGCCATCTGTCTGTGACCTGTCCATATGCAGGCCCACATGCTTGGCCCGGATCCGGCACACAGCAGTCAACAATGCAAGTGATGTCTGCTATTGCTATGATTCCTGGTGACATGTGGGACCGCTGGTACAGTGTTCTGACCAGCGCAGGCTGTCATCTCCACCAGCACAGGAGGAGGCAGCCCAGGAGAGACACTCTGGGGGATGTGGGGAGCTTCCCGCACAAGCTCCGGTCAGCATCACAGTGGACAGAGTATGGCAAACTGCCAGCGGCCTGGGGAAGAGCCATAGTCCCACCCCAAGTGCCTACCACAGTGTCCCCAAGCCCGGCACGTGCTTCTCTCTGCAAATTGACTTGGCACTGAGCAGGCTGGAATGAGGCCGTGCCTGGCTCTCCTGTTGGGCTGGACTCCTTCCGAATGGAAGACAAATGTATTTTAATTTGTTCCAACCTGACATGAATCCCCCCCACCCCCCTTGAGAAACTGGGTCACCGAGTAGAGAATTCCATAGCTGGCTCCAAATTACATTCTCGCTCATGAAACCACCCTTGTTCCTCTTGAATTGCAGGGATGGTTCTAATGCTGCCTTTTTGGACACTTGGGCATCAATTCACAGAAGTCCAGGAGGAATTCTGGGTGCTGCTGAGCAGACCAGGGACTGTGCTGAGTGGGCTCAGAGGAGTTCCCCTCCTCCCACCCTCCAGAGAAGGTGCAGTAGGGCCCAGGCAGGGGAAAGGCCAGGGCCACACGGCAGCTCTGAGACAGGCTGGAAATCCCGCGGAGTCTGGATGCGCTGAGCATTAGGAAGGCTACCTGGGCCCCACTTCAGTACTGTGGTACCTAACTTGGGTTGTATTCTGCTGTATGCAAAGGTCTTGCTAGGTTTGTCCTATTAAATGAGGAGGCCACAAGGTTTGTGGAGTGTGGACGTGTGTCCAGATTCCATAGGCTTCTAGGGTAGGATTTTGGTACTACAAGCCTCAGATGCCAGGAGCGGTGATGGACAAGACCTGGACTACTCAGGCAGGGGACACGTGGGTCTCTCTGAGTCAGTGTGTGCCACCTCCACAGGAGATGGGGAAAGGCTGGTGCTAGATGCACGTGGCTGATAGAGGGCTTTGTCCAGATTCGTCTGCCGATGTGGAGTCAGGTCAGCTAGACACCTTGTACTCCATACCCTGGGCAAGGCCCTGCCAGGACCACTCCTTCATCTCATCCTCAGTTTCTCCATGTAGACCTTGAAGTGATGACAACCTGACCGAAGCCTTGGGTTGGCTCACACAAGTGGCAGCTTGGGGAGAGGAGACGTATCTGGTTATCAAAGTGCATTTGGGTGAGGAAGGACAGACAGACGCGTGGGCTCTGGTGGTGGACTGAGAATACAGCTGAGATCACAGGCGATTCTGAGCTGGGCCTTGTGAGAAGTTCTTGGGTTTTCCCAGAGGGAGAGGGCAATCAGGGCCTCAGAAGGTGGTGGGTGTCATCCATGTAGGGACACTGTCTGTCCTAGGGTCCTGGACTTCTTCACTCCGGACTCTGTGGGCAGGCCTGTAGTGAGGTTGGCACTGCAGAGGGCAGCTGGAAGCAGCTCAAACCTTGATTTCTATTTGCAATGAGACTTCCCTGGCCAGCACCTAATGAAGCCAGGGCTGCTGGGGCTGCTGGGGCTGCTGGGGCTGCTGGGGCTGCTGGGGCTGCTGGGGCTGCTGGGGCTGCTGGGGCTGCTGGGGCTGCTGGGGCTGCTGGGGCATGCGCATAAGTTAATTACTCCTGTTCTTGCTCTGCTTGGCAAATGGTCCTGCTTCCCTGGGCTCCCTGGGCTCCCTGTCTTCCTGTTCTCAGACGTCCAGCCTTGGCTCTAAGCCCAGGTCCTGCCCTGTCCCTGCCCTTCTACCCGTCCACTGCCCTCCCATTTGTATGCCGAGTACATGCCTGTCTACCTGACTACCCAATCCTGCATCATCCCTCTGTCCACCTATCCATTCACAATGCTTGGGTATCCATTCATCCACTCATCTCCACCCATGCATCTGCCCAGCCACCTCGTCCACTGTCCACTCATCTACTGCCCACATATTTATCCATTCATTTACCCACCCATTCACCCACTCATCTATCTTTCCACTCATCTATCATCCCATCCTTCATCCACCCACCCAGCACACGCATCCATCCATCCATCCATCCATGCATGCATGCATCCATCCATCCATCCATCCATCCGTATCTACTCATCTGTCCATGCTCTTTCCATCCACAAGTTACTCATTTAGTCATCCATCCGTCTATCCATCCATCCATCTTCCCATCCAGCACACAAATTAATTGTCCACCATCATCCATCCATCTATTTGTCCACAGATCTATCTACCTTGCCACTGACATCCACTTATTCATCCGTCTATTTATCTGCTTACCCCACCCATGCACCCATGCATTCATCTACACATTGATCTATCATCCATCCATCCATTCATCCATCCATCCATCCATCCATCCATCCATTTATCCTCTTCTTTTCTAAATGCTTTTCTAAGGCTGGGTGGGTGGGGAAGAGATACAAAGGGGAAGAGCCAATAGCTTCAGCTCTCCCACAGGGACAGTCTGCTGAGTGATAGATAAGCGAATGCCTAGGCCATCCAGTCAGTGGGGCTGTGCCAAGTGTAAGTAAGTCCATAACCTTCCTAGAGGCCAGGGCAGCACTGAGACTGGAGGCCTCATCCCCTGTGCCAAACCCGCTCTCCCCATGGCATCTCCTGATCTGGTGCGGAGGAGATAGCACCAGGAGAAGTCTGCGTCTGCCGCCCATGTGGGGGTGGTGCCACCAGCCTGCCCACGAGCCATCTGCCTCGTCCTTTCCTTCCCTAAGCTCGCTGCAGCCCACGGGCTGCCTGGCTCCTGGCACAGTTGCCAGCTGCACATGTGGGCCTGGACTCCTGCCCCATGCAGTGCCCAGCACTTGCTCTCATGGACTGGTAGTGATGGGGTCTGCCTGGGTGCTTGGACAGGACCGCCGTGACACTCCCAGCAACAGGTGTTTCTGTGTTCAGTATGCTGGTCAGATCTTGGGACTGTGCTGGAGATGGCAATTTAGGGGCCTGTTCCTGCTTCTGCGAAGTGGAAACAGAGTCCAACAGGGGCCTCTTCAGTGTGGCTCAGATTTGTAGGCAAGTGGTTAGCTTCAGCCTCATCTTCCAGGGAGCCCAGGAAGGCAAGGACTTGCACAAAGAAAGTGCTGGTCCCAGGCGTGTGTGGCTTCAGCTCGCGTGGTGTATTATCCACTCAGAGGAGAAGGAGGGAGGGTCAAGTGTTCCGAGGAAGCAGTGGCTCTGTGCACACCCCCTCACTTTCTTTTGCAGAATGTTCTCCTGTTGCCCGTGGCTCCTTGCAAACTTCCCCTGAGCTCAGCTCTGTGCTTGGCCTTGGCTGGAGGCACCTTTGGGGCAATTTCCTCGCTTAGTACAACTGCCATTTTGGAGACCTGTCCTCAGCTCACCTGGTGGCTTCTAGGAGGAGGCTGAATGGTGATTAGCAAGACCCACATTTTCCTGGAATCCTGTGGGCAGCAGATGTGGATAAGGTTATTTCAGGGAGTGGGGGCGCCAGATCTCGAGGTGCCCTCATGCCCTCCGGTGAGTTGCCACTATGCTGACTCTGGGGATGGGGTAGAGACACTTAGGCGTGGCCTCTCTAAACTGGTTCCCTACCTTGGACATGCTGTGGGGGCTTCAGGGACCTGGTTTCTCTCCGTAGGAATGGAGAGGAGGATGGTGTGTTCATGATAGGGTGCAGATCTCAGCAGCTGTGTGTGAGGAGACAGCCTGGGGCTCCCCCTCCCTCCTGGTTACCCCAGGAGCTGGCTGAGCTAGGGTGGAAGTGCCTCACCGCCTCTCAGCCCTTGCCTCCCCTTCCCCTTCTCTGAGTGCGTTCCTGGACAGTCCTCTTTGGTCATATTTATTTTGTTCTATTGCTTTGATCTATAGAAGGCCCAGTAAAGTCTCAGAAGGTGCTGACTCTGCCTCCCTCTTTAGTAGTAAAATATGGCGTTTAAACATTTCATGACCTCAAGGTAAATTTTTTATCAAGGACTCTCGTGGGTTGTAGGTTAGTGGCTTGTTTCCGTTGGGGGCTCAGGGTCACTGAGGAGAGAATGGCAAGCAGGCTGGGGGGGGGGGTGATCAGCTGTGGGGTCCATTATGGTGCCCTGGTGATCCAGGCCTGCTGGGGAGGTGGGGAGAGACTGACACGGTCTCTCTTCCTTCTGCAATGGCAGCCACTGTGGCGGCAGGACAGAAGATACGATGGTGTTAAGAGCCCATGTTTGTTGAGAAGCTGCCCTCCTTCCCACCTTCGTCCTCTTCTTTGCCCTGGTCTGGCAAGACTGCTGGGCACAGGATGGGCTGCCAGCTCCCTGTGGGCTCTGTCTTTATGATAGGCCCACATCCTCTGCTCAGGGCCTGTCTGACTGTTGCATCCTTTCTGGCTTATCTGGGAGCGATTTACCAGAAGTCTGGGTTATGGAGAAGCTTTTCTAGCCAGAACACCTACTGTTTCGAGAACTCCAGGGTGTAGGGACCATACAGAAAGAGACAAAAGCCTAAAGGGCAGACCAGTGACTGTGGACCTCAAAGTCCTCCCAAAGCTCCCCTGGGGACTGCTGGTGTCTCCTTTCCAAGGACTGTGGATTCTTCAGCACCCACCAAGGCTCAGTCCAAGAACAAACTCAATCTTCAGAATGGATTGGAAGAAACTGTGCTCAGTGCCAGCACAATCAGGCCGGGATGCTCCAGGATGCTCTTGAATCCAGAGTCGCTGTTAGGTCTTTGTTTCTGTTGCTAGGGACAGATAACTCAGGTTAGAACAGTTCTGGTCTCCAACGATCATGTTTAAAAGTGAGACCCAACCGAACCAGCTCTTTCAAAAGGAGTTTGTCCCCAAACAGAGTTCCAGTGTATTTATGGGAACCAAAACAACACCCAGGCAACATTTATCAATAAGTGAGGAAAATCGAACCCAGAAGGAGGGGGAAAGCAATCGACTCCCACGATGCTCAGATCAGCAGACAGCAACGTCAAGGCGGCTGCTGGAACGACTTTGCACACATTCAGAAAGCATGAAGGACCCCAGAACATGTTAGGCGGAGTGTGGGAACGAAAGAGATTCAAAGCAAAGTTCTGGGGGGGAGGGGGGTGAGTCTCAGCGTCTGAGATGAGAAGCACAACAGATGGGATCAAACCCGTAGAAAACAAAGACTAGCAGAGTTGAAGACTCAGAAATAGACGGCCAGCCAGAGGAATATGGAGACTTTAGGCCTCAAACTCTCAACAAGTCTCCCAGAGCCCTGGAACCCGTAAACAGTGTCCATTAGCTAAGTCTATGCTTGGGGGAGGCTGGAAGGAGTGAGGAAGGGCGGAGGGAAGAAAGAGGAGGGAGCAGGAAGGAGGGAAAGTGGAAGAGGGAGGAGGGGGAGGCAGTAGAAATAGGAGACAATAAATGTCCAAGTTGCACGAAACCCACAAACTTCCAGATCCAGGAAGTGCATGAAGCCTGAACATCAGAAGCAGGAAGAGGATCACAGAAAGTTCCACAACATCCCACAGCTCAGAACCACTGGTGAAGGGGCAGCCAGCCTTCACAGAGGCTGGAAGAAAAGGATTTGTCCCTACATGCAGAAGAGCGACGGGAGATAAGGGCAGATTTCCCTTCAGGAGCAGGTGGAAGGGTGGCATGCAAGGCCTGTAGGACAGAAGAAGAGGATGAGGAGGGGTCGACAATAGCAGCCAGGTGACTACCGAGACTCTTCCATTTGCAGAAACTTGTTTCAGCCCTGGGGGTAACGTGAAGATTGTCTCAGCCAGATGCATCAGATGGAAAGACCCTTTCCCTACAACCCGCACTGCAGGAAGGCTACAGGGTGTCGGGGGGGGGGATGGGCCAGATGGAATAAGAACAACAGAAATGGCAGCACACGGTCTAGTGTGTATGTGTATACACACATGTTACATGCATGTATGTGTATACACACGTGTGAACACATAGCACCAAAATCCCTCTACAAAAACGACCTTAAGGGACACTTGTGACTGCTTGTAGGCTGCCAGCCCTGGACCATTCCACCACAGTGTGGGCCATTAAGAAGGCTCGGCAGGTAAGGGTGCTTGCCTCCAAGACTGATGGTGGTCTGAGTTTGATCCCTGGGCACCCTATTTTGGTTTCTTTTGGTGTGACGGAGACCATGACCAGCAACAACTTTGGGAGGAAAGAATTTATTTAGTTTTACAGCTTATGGTCCACAATGAAGTGAAATCAGGGCAGGAACTGAGGCAGGAACTGAGGCAGCGGGCATGAAGGAACACTGCTCATTGGCCGGCTACCTATGGCTTACTCGGCTTTCTTGTGTAACCCCAGGTCTACCTGCCTAGGGACGGCATCACCCACAGTGCGCTGGGCCCTCCCACATCAATCACTAATCAAAAAAAATGCTTCATAGACTTCCCTTAGGCCAATTTGATGGAGGCATTTTCTTAATTGAGGTTATCTTTTCTCAAATGACCCTGGATTGTGTCAAATTGATAAAGAGCTAACCAGCATAATGGGGTGCACATGGTGGAAGCAAAGAATTGATTCACACACACACACACACACACACACACAATCAATCAATCAATTAACAAATAAATGTAACCCCAACTCTTTTTTTCAAAAGACTGATATGGTACAGTGTTCCCTTCTATGTTGTAGATGAAGAATGTACACGCTGGGCAGAGATCCTGGCAGAGGCTCTTAGTGGACCCGTGCACCTAAAGACCCTGGAGCCTCCAAGGCTGTGCCAGGAGCATAGAGAGGACCATGTGACCTGGACAACAGAACCATCTTGTTTACTTCCCAAACTGTGCTCTTGTCCCAAATCTGTTCCCTCCCAACTCAGGTCTCACCAGAGACCTGACCCAAGGTTCTCTCCAGCACCAGGCAGGAGATTGATGCCCTTTCCCTTCCAGCTTGGCTTTTTCCAGTCTTGCTAGAGCTTGTCTGAATCTCCAAGAGATGAAATATGGGCCAGGGCTGTTGCTGTGGCAACCATTCATCACTTATTGATGGTCAGAGAGCCCACTTGCTCATTCAACCAGCAGCGATTTTCTGGTTCTGCTCTGCTCCCCACAGGTTTGGGGTGTGGAAGGCCAGGGGCCAGCAGAGGTCCTGTGACCCTGCATAGTGCCTTTTACTGTCCTTTAGGACACTAGAAGTCATTTTTCTGCTTCCTTTCCAAGTGCTTAGTCATATATTCAAAACAGACATGATGTTGACCGACAGCTGACCTCCTGACCTCCATCTCCCTGGTCCCATGCGCCCCATTCCACCATGCAGGTTGGTCTGCAAGCCTCCACGTGTTCCCGACTTGCATGGTGAGTGTCTGTGTGGAAAACTTAGTCACAAACACTGGAAAGGTTTTGTAGCTGGCAGTGTGGCAGGCAGGACGGCCCTGACCTTGTGAGAGCTCTGCTGGAGGATTTTTTTTTTTTGAGACAGGGTTTCTCTGTGGCTTTGGAGCCTGTCCTGGCACTAGCTCTGTAGACCAGGCTGGTCTTGAACTCACAGAGATCCTCCTGCCTCTGCCTCCCGAGTGCTGGGATTAAAGGTGTGCGCCACCATCGCCTGGCCTTTTTTTTTTTTTTGGTGCTAGAGGATTTTTATAACCAACATGTGTTTTTACGGTGAAACACAGACAACATGATGCCTAGCATCTTATCCCTCTTTTTTGTGATATGCTGGGGATGGGGCCCAGGACCTTGTACGTGCTAGGGATGTGCTCTACCACTGAGCTGTATCCCTATCCCATCCTGGCCCTTCCTAAGATCACAGTCTAGTGCACTTAGCTATAGTTATAGCCTTGAATAGCCACCACCCTCTCCACACACAGAACTCTTCCACCACCCAAGGGAAACTGTCTCTCATTGAACCCAGATGCCCCAGCCATTCCCCCTCTCTGGAGTTCCCATTCCAAAGCCTTCTGTCTCCATGGATCTTACCGCTCGGGGGACCTCACCTGGATGAATGCTGTGGTGTTCAATGTTTGCGGACCAGCCTGTGACACAGAACATAGCCTCAACTTGGGTCTGCTGTGACTCACGCAGGAACCGCCTTTCTAGTCTTGTCAGTGTTTCATTCACTGTGCGATGGAATGTTTTATTCACCCAGCATCAGCGGGCTTGTGGGTGCACAATGGGCTCAGTGAAGGAGTTGGGGCTTAGGTGTGGCTTGCCTAGATTGAGGTGTGAAGATCCCTACTGCATAATAAGAGCCCTGGAGACTCAGAGCAGTGAAAGCGAGGCAGTTTGGGTTATGACTTTGCAAAGCCTGGCGCCACCCCAGAATGACAGGGCTAACTGCGAGCTGAGAACCGTTTTCATGGCCTTGAATGCAGGTTCTCTTCCTCCTGACTGAGCAATCAGGATGGCACACTCCTACACGTAATCTGTGTCATGTCTTTCCCTCTGTTATTCACATTTGTTTTTCAACAAAAGTAATCTGTAAATTCATATCTGCATTTTAGTTTTAAATTAATTTTTGATATTTATGATCAGTTGTAACATTTAGTGTGCATAATTTATATTATAAAATGCAGCAATTTATTATTATAACAAATAATATTTATTGATTAAATTTAAACTAAATTTTTTATGTGTGTGTTTTGCCTGTATGACTATTAGTGTACCATGTGCAAGCAGTGCTCCAAGGGGCCAGGAGGGGGCATCAGATCCCCTGGAACTGGAGTTACGGATGTTTTTAGCCTCTATATGTAGGGATGATAGGAACTGAGCCTAGGTCCTCTGCAAGAGCGACAAGTACTCTTTTTTTTTTTTTTTTTGTTTTTTTTGAGACAGGGTTTCTCTGTAGCTTTGGAGCCTATCCTGGAACTAGTTCTTGTAGACCAGGCTGACCTTGAACTCACAAAGATCTGCCGGCCTCTGCCACCACTGCCCAGTGCAACAAGTGCTCTTAACAGCTAAGCCATCTCTCTAGGCCTCATCTCTAAATTATACACCCTAATTATTTTTTTTTCGATTAAAATTTTTTATTTGTCTTTTGAGTCACCGTGCAGCACTGACTAGCCTGGAATTCCTAAGACCAGGCTGGCCCTGGACTCACAGAGATCTGCCTGACTCTGCCTCCTATAGAGGTCCAAATAATGTGAGCCTATTTCCATGTTGACCAAAGGCCAGAGAGCTGGAATTTACCTCTATTCCTTCAAGGGTATTGTGTGTCTACCTCAAACAAAGGTTCCACTTAGATTTAGGTCCAGAGAGTTCTGCTCTCTCAAGGTTATTGTCAACAGGTGTGGCTAACAGTCAGCCCCTGTATTTCAGGAGCAGAGAAATAGATCGATCTGTTTGAGACCTTCAGCTGGTCTATTCATTTCCTTGTATCACGTTAATGCAGTATTTTGTCTTACTCCTACCTTTTGGGATCAGGGATATTTTAAGCAATTGGAAATTAAATGTGGGCAATTTCATCATTCACTGGAATTCCCTCCTGGTACTATTCTATGTTTTTCTATCTTATTATTTTCATATCTTTGTATTCTTTACTATATTTCTAAATCCCAATGCCCCTACCCTGGCAAGGGGTATTTTTGTAGAGGCTGGTCCCCCACAGCCTCCCAAGTGACCCTCCTATGTATTTTAAAGTTTATCAGGTGTGTGACCTTGCCAAGTCTGCAGATGAGTTGGCTGTTCATAATTTTCTACTCTAAACTTAGAGTTTTGAGGTGGGGCTGGGTAGACTAGCAGCATTTGGGTGGGAGTAGCTAGCTCACTTAGCTGCCAGGGGGGCCCAGGGTTCCCTTTTACCAGAACCAGGACCTGAACTGACTCAGGGAGCTTTTATTTGGAAAATGAACCACCTGATTTTTTTTTTTTTTGCATCTAGAAAACACAGGGTTCTGGGGTTACATGCCCAGCACTGCAAAAAACAAATCTGAGAAACAAAACCCCAAACCAAAGCAACCACGGGTTTGCTCTATCCCAGGCTCCTTCCTTACTCCCCTTCCGGCCTCTCCCTTTCTCTCTCTCCCCTCCCGTTCCTTTCCCTTCTTATTCCCTTCTCCACATGCCTTCACACGCATGCACGCACGCACGCACGCACGCACGCACACATACACCATAAAGCCTAGCATCCTTATGAAAGCTATCCACGTGTACTGAGATTGCCTGCTCTACTGCTTCCGCCTTGTACTTTTCCCTTCTGGAGGACTGAACAACAAAGCGGCGCTCGGGAAGCAGAGAACAGCCGCCTCCAGACCCCCCACCCTGCAGGCACCTTGGTTGTGGCCCTGCATTTGCAGAGCTCTGCGAAACTTCTGTTTGGTGAACTGCCCAGCTTTGGATGTCTTGTTAGAGCAGCCTGTGTGGATGGGACCGTCCTCATTACTGCCTTGACTGAACATGGCTAGACCTGAAGCAGCCCTGGGGCTTCTGCATCCTCTTAGAAGGCTGGCTGTGCAGGGAACTGCAATGGAAACTCACCGAGTGGCTTGAAGTTTACAGTACACCAGCTGAGGACACAAGTCCTAGGGCGGTGTGAGCTCTTCTGCCCCCTGCTGTAATAGGCTATGGAGATGTTGGGGCCACCTCCAACATCCCCCAGAATATCATTGGATCTGTGATGCAGCTGAGGGCATACTGGCTGGGTCACACAGATGGGTGGCAGGCACTGTGAGGCCTTGGTAGGTGCATTTCTCTCTCCATCCAAAGGGAGGGAAAGATCCCTGGGCTGAGCCTTTCAGCAGGACTGTCCTAGTCTCCTTACCTGTCATGATGAAACACCCTGACAGAAGCATCTTTAAAAGAGATATGTTTGAGGGTGGAGAGATGGCTCAGCAATTAAGATCACTGACTGTTCTTCCAGAGGACCCAGGTTCAATTCCCAGCACCCACTCACAACTCACAGCTCACAACTCTCTGTAACTCTAGTTCCAGGGGACCTAGCATCCTCACATAGACATACGTGCAGTCTAAACTCTAATGCGCATATAATAAAAATCAAGACATTATTGAAAGAGAGAGAGACAGAGAGAGAGATTATTCATTTCACAATTCCAGGTTGCAGTCTACTATCGAAGGGAGGTCAAGACTGGAACTTGCAGCAGGTTGTCACACACACAGTTAAGAGCAGACAGAACGAACCCACGTTTGTTAGTGCTCAGCCTCCTCTCTTTACACGCTCCCAGCCAGGATCCCTGCGTAGGGAATGGCACCACCCACAGTGGGCTAGGTCTTCTCACATCAGTTTATACAGTCAAGACAACCATTCACAGACACACCCACAGGCCGGCTTGATCCAGATAATCCCTCATTGGTACTCCCTTCCCAGGTGACTCCATTTAAACTAAGTGTGCGGGGACACACACACACACACACACACACACACACACACACTGTTCAGGACTTGTGTGAGGAGAGAGGAGGGTGGAAGCTTAACCCGGGTGCAGACTTCAGAGGGTGTCTCTGTGAGAAGGTTAGGATTAGGTTAAAGTCACCAGAATAGAGCCCATAGGTTAGTCCTGGCGGTTTATAGGCGTGTGTGTGTGTGTGTGTGTGTGTGTGTGTGTGTGTATGTATGTGTACACAAAAGAGACATGCACACACTCTTCCTACTCCTCGCCATGGATATCTGTGAGGTCTGGATACTCTACCAGCAAGAGACATAACCAGAGGGACCTTAAGATCCAGGATCTAAAATGTGTGAAGCTTCAGGTTAATTTTTTTTTCTAAATTAACGTGCTTTTTAAAAATTGATTCTCTGGGAATTTCACATCTTGCACCCCAATCCACTCGTTTTCCAGTCCTTCCCTGTCTTCCTTCCACCCTTGTAGCCTCCCCTTCCACAAGAAAATTAAAGAGAAAAGCCCTTCCCTCTTTCATCTTTCCCACATCTCCATCACACCTGCCTTCTTTGCAGTGGCCTTGGCAGCTGCAGTGTCTCTCGCAGACCAGATCATTTTATCTAAACAGCTTTACTTGCAATTCATCACCATGAATGGTTGGCCTGGTTCAAGGTCTCGGTTTCTGGTATACCATCAATATGGGTCCCTCACCTAAGCTTCTCTGTACATCCTGCTGCTGCCCGAGTGAAGGAGATTATATGGCTGTGATTCTGCAGGACCAGTCCCTTCTTATGCTCTAGCAGGTCACAGAGGAGTAGATATTGGAGTGGGCTAACTCAAAACCCTGGATGTAGGACTGAGTGGTAGCTGAGTTGATCAGCCTGGGCTTCTACTGGGACCTCCCTGCTCAGGCTAGGGTCAGGGCCAGCTCTCCCGCATGGATGGTGAGGTAGGGCAGCTCTTCAGGGTGCAGGGGCTGCTCTCTAGCTGTGGTGGCCGGGGCGGGCGGGGTTGGGGGGGTGTCAGTTTTCCTGGGGTCTCAGGGCCAGTTCTCCCATGTCAACACTAGGGCTAGTTCTCTTGGGATGGGGGATGCTGAGGCAGCTGGTGAGATGCCAGACCAGCTCTCTAGTGGCCAAACCACCAGGACCAGCTCTTCCATGGCCCCTTGGTGGCAACACGGGCCACGAACATTATCGCAGATCCCGGTTATAGCAGGTATGGTCCCAGACATGGCCCATGGCTGCAGCTCAGGTCCAGATGTTACCACGCCGCTGGGTGGCAGTGCAGGTCACTCAGATAGGTATGGCCCTGGAGGCGGCATGACCCCCAGATTTCATCATGGTCTCAGGTGGGGGCCCAGACCACAGGCATCTGTATGGCTTCGGTGGTAACATGTACATCAGCATAGACCCCAGCTGTGGTAGGGTCACAGATCTAGACAGGGCACAGACATCACATGGCCCCAGCTGGCAGTGTGTGCCATCCTTATCTGCCCGTTCCTCCCCACTGTTGCGTCAGCTCCTCTTCTCTCCACAGCACACGAACCTCTTTGCTTCTTCCTCTCTCCCGTTTGTCCACCACATACATGTTCCCTGTAGTGGTGCCCACCAGCCTGGGCCTCCTGGCACCTGGAGGGCCAGAGGTGCTGCTTCCACCTGCCTGTGCCGCTTGGTGCTCCAGGACAGTTGTTAGAGCAACAGGAAGGAGACGGACTGCAGTGTGCCTCTGAAGGGCTGAGCTCAGGCCCACGGAACTAATTGCACCTTCGTTCACCTGCCATCCTCTAAGGACCGGGGACCATGCAGGAGAGGATGCAGGGGGGCATGTTTCCGTCCCCGCAAGGAGAATCTTGGGTTGTGGTGACAGTGAGCAGCAGCCGTTTGGCGGGGCAGTTGATGTTCAGTTGCAAACACTAGAGAGCTTGCCTGGGGTCATCCTCTGTAATCAGTTACCACAGCTGGGAAGTCCTACCAGGCATCTTCTCATGGTCCCCTCGAGGGCCCGAAAAGCCTGGGCCTGGAGGATGGCTATCCAGTCTCCAGCTCTCCAGCCCCTGACCCACCGTGACACCGAGCGTTAACTCGGGAGACCTCCCTGCACTGTGGTAATGACTCCGGTTAAACTCCATTAGAGCCTCGTGTTTGCATTATTAGAACGAAATCTCTGCAGACATCAAAAATGCATCAAATTACTCAACAGCCCACATTTGGTCATAATTAAAAGTAAAAGTGATGGGCAAGGAGAGGCTGGCTGTGTCAGCTCTGCAGCTGGGGCAGATGACAGTAACAGGAGGAGACACGGGCGATTGGCCCCACCGTGGGATCCAGCCCCTCAGTGCCAACCAAGAAAGGGCATTTCTTCGTTAGGGATCTGGAACTGAGTGAGGGAGAGGGCTCAGAGGTAAAAGCAGGATGCTGGGCTGGAAATCAAACTGTATGGCAGATGCTGGCTCCACTGCCTGGGTGTCCATCCAAGAGCGCTGGTAGCCTACAATGTCTCTCAGCCTGACTCTGTTGGGACCTGCCTTTGACCAAGGAGAAAACCCTGGGCTAAACCATGCATCCTCTCTGGGCATCAGGACCCACAGTTGAGTGATATGGGGTTTCTAGTGTCCCTAATCTGGGTAGAACACAGCAGCATTCAACACAGAGGCTCCTGGGAGACCCTTCAATCCCCTATCTTCATGTCAGAGACACTTTCAGGGGACTCAACACGGGGTTCCAAACTATCCAGAGTATTCCATGGGAACCAGCTCTGGGCAGCTTTAAGAGACATCTGGGGGAGTTGGGTGTAAGATCCAGGCTTTGAGTCCCCACTTGGACCGTGGGATCCTGCATCCTAAGATTATCTGAGGCTAGTGGTGGTGGTGGTGAAGTTGCTCCTGGACCATTCATTCCCATTGCTGGCTCCAAGGGCTGACTGAATATGGTGATGATACTTGTCTGGACACTCCACATGGCTTGCTCCCTGCCTCTTACCTCCTCAGGATCTTGTGGCAATTCTGATTTAACTCCCATCCATGATGAGGGGGTGGCAGTACATTTTGAGGACTGGTGTAGTCTTCATCCTTGGACTTATGTGCAAAAGGGTGCTGAGGGTTGGAGGTTTGGTATCATCGTTCCAGAGTCCTTAAGTTTGAGTCCCAGCTCAGCTACTCAGTATGCATGCTGGGCTTGTGGCCAAGAGACTTGCTTTGCTGTCCCAGTTTCCCAGGTTGAAGTAGAAAAGATTCAAACGACAGTGCAGGGTGAGTCTATGCACACACATGTGCAATGTGGGGAACGGGGCAGGCACACCTAAGTTCCCCATCCAGGTGGCTGCACCATTACTGCTGGTAAGTTCAGGACCAGATCTTATCTCTGCTGAAGACAGCCTACAGACCAGCCTGGACCAAACCGAAGGTCTTGTCACAGCTAAGGTCCAAAATGAAGGTAGAGGCTGCACTGGACCCTGGGTAGCAGAGACAGGGGTGGTGGTGGTGGTGATACGGGGGTGGGTTTGTGTCTTCGCTGCCTTTTCTGGCTCCTGCTGCCTCCAGGTTCCCTTCCTCCTAGCTCCATCTTTGCATGACTTTTCTTTCGTGTTGAATGTCCCTCTGGTTATCTCCTAAGGATAGCAGTAACAACACAGTCCCTACTGCCTAGCCCAAGATGATCGTCCCAGCTCAACCCCCCATCATACCTGCAAAGACGCTTTTCATACGAGGTCACATTCACAGGTGCCAGGGATTAGGGTATGACAGCCTTGGGGTCTGTTTTACAGGAGCCCTGCTTTGGATTAGCACTGCCACCTCAAACAAGAGGATAGGGCCCAAGACCAGTCTGTAGATGGTGTTTGATCTGTTGTTTTGTGGCCAGGTCCCTCGCCTGGACACGCAGCTCTGGAGGCTTCCTGGAGGGCTGGAGGCCTTGGGTTTTCTCCCTGTTGGGGACTGGCAGAGGACCCAAAGTGGTAGTCTCTGCTCCCTGGGATGGAAGGAAGGCAGTCACCTACCTAGGAGGAATAGCTAGGCCTTGTTTGGCCGGGGATGGCACAACCCAGAACCTCCAGAGGTCCTGTCCCTTCTTGTTCTGAGAAGTTTGTGTCTATAGAGACATCAATCTCCTATGTGGTCAGTGAGGGCCACTTGCATCTGCGGGCCTCTGGTCCACTCTCCCTACTGGATCCTCTGGCAGATGGGAGCTGCCTGGAGAGTGAGCCACTGAAATAAACCATCATGGGGTAGTTTCCAGAGGTTGCAGTTCTGTGTGGCTCACTTCCTTTTCCCATTGCTAGTGCCTCCCCAGGCACATCCCTTGCAGGCTGGCTCTCCGCGGCTGTGGTGCATGCAGGAAGGGTTTGCCTATTGGTAGCCCAGCCCTCTGCTACCTAGAGAGAGAACCTGGTCCTCCTGACACATCCCAGCCATGGTGCTCCACGTGAGGGGGGGAAAGAGTCGTCTGGCATTCTGAAGTGAAATAAGAAACTAGTTGCTTCAGGCCTAGAGTTGTGGCCACAGACTTGGTTATGCATGAAATATAAGTCATAGACCCTGGGGGGGTCCACACAGACAGAGCATACCATTTGGGGGCCTTGGGTCTATTCAGAGCTGGCTATCCATCATCTATTGCATGCTTAGACAATCTCCATTGTCCCAGGGACAATCTCCATCGTCTCAGGAAGAAATCCGTGCTGGTCAAAAGTCCTGCTGCAGTGTTTTCCCAGCCCCGCCCACCTGCCCTCTCCGCTTTTGACTGCTGTTTGTGTGGCAGTGGTTGTGTGGCCTGCAGTAAGGAGTATGATTGTTCTATCTTGAGTTTGTTCTTCTGGAAGGCTGTGTGGCACTCTGTTTGTTGGCAGGTGGGGTCCTGGGATGAGGGCTTTCAATGCCCCTTGAGAGCAGGTATAGGAATTGGCCGAGAAAGATGTTCAGAATCTGCAGGAGCTTGGGGCTGATAGCCACAGCCATCTTTACACTGTGTCCCACCTCTGCCCATCCTAACGTTCATGCTGCTTAGTAAGCACCAACTGTATGCCAGCCACCACTGTCAGTACCCTTCTTCCTTCCCAGGATTGTTCTAGGCAGCAGAACCGGCCTCTCTAAGAATCACAGAGACAGAATCCTGGGGAGATGCTTTCCTCTGAGGTCACCAGGGCTGGGGTGTGTCAGAAAGACCAGGTTGTCTCTCTCGGCAGTGGAGGCCTGGACCTTTACCGATGGGCAAACGCTGCCTGCACGCTCCACAGCCAGGGAGAACCAGCCTTTAGTGGGCTGTGCGTGAGGAGGTGTGGGCAATGGGAAGGGGAAGCACGCAAACCGTGTGGAACTGCAACCCCTGGAAATTACCCCGCTATGATTTATTGCGGGGTAACTCTCCTGGCAGCTCCCATCTTCGCGGAGGATCCTATAAGTGGGTAAACAGGAAGGAGATTTAATTAGGAACACGGAGCGGGGGAGCGGTGATTAGCGGGCAGATCCTGCAATGCCCTGTGCAACACGCAGTTAATCACACAGGCTGCAGGGGAATTAATGTCGGGCAACGCTAACGGTTTTTTATTTGGGGGGGGGAGAATAATTTTATTTACACAACATAGATGCAAGAGTTATTGAAATGAGAAAGATGGAAGCAGCCTAGGACTTAGAACTGGCAGTTCCTAGGCCGGGAGGACTTTGCCATCTTTGGATGATGGCAACAGAGACAATCCAGGTGGTCCCTCAGCCCATTACATGCAGCTTGGGTTCATGTCCTGAAATGGGGAAGGGGCGTCAGCGTGAAGAAATGAATTGGCCAACCACCAGGTGAGTTTCACCCCCAAGTGGCCTACCCCAGATAGCTCAAGCTGTCTTTATTTATACTTCAAAAACAAGCATATTTTCCCATACTAACAGACATGCTTTTTCCTACCCTCCAACGTTAGCCCCCACAAAAACAAATATGTCAAATGTGTGTGTGTGTTTTTTTAACCCAACCCTTACATCAAAACATCTTTTAAACAGAAAATAACATTTACCATTTTGCTAGCTGGACCAAATATTGAGCCAGGTACATCCTGTCTTTACAAACTAAAAGATGGTAAATACAGGCATGCAGTCTCAAGAACAACATTGTTAAAAACTTAACAAAGCATGTTTACAGAAACGGGGGTGAATGGCCCTTGATCCTGGCAGCACTGAGTCAGGACAGCTCCTAGGGTCTGAAGTGACAGCTGACATCCCCAGACGAGAAACCTGAGAAGCATCAGCTCCCAAAGAGGTTTAGGGAAAAATATCCAAGAAAAAATGGGGTTTATGGGAATGATCACTTCTGTCCCATGCTTGACTGACAAAATGACACTAGAAACTGCCAAGAGAATTGTCAATATTATGAGAGAGAAGAGAGGGTGCAGGCTGGGCTGTCCCAGCAGTATTCTGTGCTATCTTGAAGTCCACTGGTCTTCTCCGAGTGAGACTGTCCCTCTGGGTTTTGCCTCAGCTGGAGACCTGTTGGACAAGCACTCGTACACTGGTCTGAATCCAGACCCCGTGGCTCCCAACAGTCACACCTGGTTGGCAAGGGTATTTTAAGGATTTGGGGAGTCCACGTGGGCCATAGACCACTGACCCAGGATCTGTCTGGCTCGCTTTCCCACAAGAATCTATTCACTGCTAAGGTGTGTGGGCCACACCCTGTAGGGTATTGAGGAGACGTGACCCTCCCTCAGGCAGTCTGTCTAGAGCTCCCGTGGTGGTTAATAAATATCGTCAATTTGCCTGAATTTAGAACTACCTGGGAGAAGGGCCTCCAGGCATGCCCACTGGGGATTAATGTGATTTCTTGGAGCTTGGATGAGTTGCCTGCTGTGGGTGGCGTTATTCCCTAGTCAGGGGATCCTGGACAGAACAGTGGAGAAGTCAAGCTGAGCGCTCGCGCGCATTAACTCATTGCTCTCTCCTGACTGTGGATGCAGCCTGATCAGCTTCTTCAAGCTTCTGCTTGCTTTGGTTTCCCGTCCACGATGGACTGTACCCCGAAACTGTGAGCGAGTGCGAACCTTTTCTCCCGTAAGTTATCGCAGCCGTATGGTCTTCTCACAGCCACACAAGAGGAACCTCTAAGGCAGCCCTGGAGTCAGACACACCTGCTCACTTCAAAGAAACAAATGACGCAGGTGGAGGACAAACCTGGAGTTGATGACAGCAAGCCCTGGGCAATAGGTGCAGGTGCATGGGGATCTGCATGAAACATAGCCCAGGTGCCTGGTCCCTGCAGTGTGGGGGAGAGGTAGCCCTACAGGGCAGGCAGGCAGGCCCTGTGCCTCTCAAGTTCCCACTGGCGACGTGGGAGAGGGGAGAGTTGGAAGTTGGTGGGCTCATGCTCAGCAGGAGATGTGGCTGGAGAGGCATCTGGTTTACTGCCATCCTGGAGACCTCAGGCATCTGTTCCTTGATGGAGATGAGAAGGAAGGTGGCTAGGAGAAAAAATATATTGTTAGTATCGGCCCTATGAACGGGGCTAGCTATGGGAAGAGTAGTTAACTGCCAGGAAGAATGGGACAGAGAAGTGCCCTGGTTGGACAGGAGAGGCACAGGTGAATAAGTGAGTCATGAGAGCAGATATGCCCTTTAAAATCAGATTTTAGTTAGTAGGTGTCCATTTGAGCCATGAGAGGTGGTACCAATGGTGAATAGAGTTTCAGGAGCTGTTGCAGGTGTTGGCGTTGTCTAGAAGGCCCCCTGTAAGTTAGTCATGGCCCAGACAGCAGGAGTGACCTGTAAAATATGCTTGAAAATGCATGGGGTTAAAACAGGCTCTGCAGACTGTTAGTTTTTACCAGACCAGATTTCTTGATAAAGAAGCAGAACTTTTTCAGGAACCTGCAGGTATCTGTAAGACAACTGGAACAGGAACATTTTAGAAGACAATTAAAGGGGATTGGAAACTCTGGATCTTTGAAGATACATCTGAAACCTCTTAATGCAGGGCTATGAAGCCTGTGAAAGAGGCACACCTGTCTGTATTTTTAGCAGGAAACTTAACAAATGAAGTAATGAGTTATCAGTACCCCAAGTCATTAAATGCCACAGGTCTTAGAGGGATAGATGAGCAGAAATGAGACCACTTTTTTAGCTATGCAGGCAATCCCAAGTCCTTCCTTAGTCTTTGGAAAACACCAGTCTAAGAAGCAGTGCTTGCCATTAGCTGCTGAGTCTAGAAGGCCTGAAGATTTTTCCCGTGGGGGGAGGATTTATTCTACCTTTCTTGGCAAGATGAGACGATTGATTCCCTGGAGTAATGTCCAGGAAGCTGATGAGGTGGTAGGCCGCTTTTTGCTCTGTGAGTGGCTTTGCCATACCCAAAGGCAAGCCTCCAGGCAGAAGGTCTTCTGTAACCATGTATCTTCTTGGAGGAGCTATAGGATGCTGTAGGAGCAGGCATGTTTTTATGTTTGAAGCTCTTCTATTAAATGCCATACTCTTAGATCTGGACAGGCACTTGAGAATCAGGGTACCATTACCTGTCAGGTATATCCAAATTAGACATATAAGTTAAATTTAGAGATCTAGTTTACTGATCAGTTACAGTTTACCAATGCTAGAAGAGGCAAGAAGATTAGAAGGAATATTTTAGTAAGCCCAAGAATGATCAAGGCGGAATGTCTCCTTGGTAGGGCCAGCACATGTGGGTACTCTTAACAAAGATTGCGCTGAGGTAAAAATGGCAGCTAGTCAACTGTTTGTATTTTTTTAGAGCTCTGTAGTCTGGAGTTACAAGTTTTACAGATTTTAAAACAAGCACACATACACACACAGACAAAATACAAGCATACTTTGGAAACAAACACACACACGTAGACATAAAACAAGTATAGTGTGGCCACGTTACTTTAACAGACAGAAAAATAAATTTTTTTTTTTAGGAACCTGTGTCAGCTGGACCGACTTAAAAATCTTGGTGTAGGCTGCAGAAGCCAGGGATGCACACAGGTGGTCCCATTAAGGACCAGATTAGCAGATGCTGTAAGGGAGAACAGAAACATAAGGATGGAACACCTAGGCAGTTTTAGAGTGGAAGGACAGGGGGACATAGATTCATTGCAGAGAGCAAACAGCGACAGAAGTGGGGAGGGGGGTTGGGGAGCGGGGAGCAGGAGCACAGCATCCAGAAACCATGGGCATATGGGAGCTTGTTTGTTTTCTGTTAGGCGTTAGGGGATGTATGGTGTCAGATACCCCCACTTTAAAAGGATTTTTTTTTGGTAAAAAACAGCCCAAGGGCATTTGAGGATCTGGCTTCGTACTGAAGCTGCCCATCTAGCAAGTCTACGCCGAGACTTGAGACTCAAGACCTAGCACAATGTGTCCACTGTGACAGACTTTTGAGTGAAAAACAGAGAGGTATGGGAATTCCTTGGGAGAACATCTCCTACCTGAAGGAGCCCCACAGGGGCAAGGCAGACCCTTGCTCCTCCTGGTTGGATTAAGTGCCCGGCATGGGTCCGTGACTTCAAAAGATAGCCTGTCAAATGTATGAGGTCCTGGGCCCTAATGGCAGCGACTTGGGAATGGGGACTCACTCAGACAAAGCTGATCTTAGCCTGGTGGAGAGCAGGTGCAGGCAAGAAGTGTGTTTTCCAACGTGTAGCCCTAGGCCAGTGGGAAAAACCAGCCTCCTTGATGGAACCTCCAGACTAAGCCTTTCCTTTTCCAGAATTCTCTTGTTCTCCTCACCCTGCCTCTACTTCCTGCCTGGCTACTGGCCAATCAACATTTTGTTGAAATACAAGTGACAAATCTTTACAAAGTACATTTCAGATGTGTGATTTTTGGGGACATCTCTCCCTTCAACTCCCAGAGAGCCCCCGTGCCCTTCCTAGCCCCCCTGTCCTTGTTGTCCCCCTTGATGTCCTCCAGAGACTTTACAGTTTACAAGAGAGAAGACTACAGGCCACCTGACAACTCTGGGGGGACTTTGGAACCTGACCAGTTTACTCCTTCGTCATGCTGCTGAAGTCGGAGAGAACTCTCTCTAGGGGTCCCCAATCTTGCTGCAGCGCTCCCTCCCCACCCCTGGCAGCTTGGAGACAGTAAGGAGGAAGTTGGATCTTGTGGCTATGATCATATTTGGGGGACTACTGTGAGACTCAGAGCACTCATCCCAAGCCTCAGTTTCCTTTCTGAGGAATGAGGATATCCTCATGTGGGTACCCTGGGACCTCTTTGGGTAGGGTGCCTTTGGCTGCACTGAATGCCTGAATGCCCCCACTCTTGGGGCGGGGCTTCTCTAAAGGACAGCCCAGCAATTAGTGTGCCCTGTGAGAGGATGGTGTGTATGACGGCTGATGGCCGCTGGCTGGCAGCTGCTCGTGGCTTTTTAAAGGTCCTGGTGATCTTGTCTGGCTGCTCATTTGCAGTGTCTGTAGAGAAAGCAAATGTCAGCCTCTGCCGGCTTAGGCAGGCTGATCACAAAGCCCTAATTAGTGGTGTCTGAAATAATGAGGTTTCCCTGTGTTCTCATTACATGGAAATTACCTCTGGAAAGCAACTTGGAAGGGCACGGAGGTGTGAGGCAGTCTTTTTCCCGAGGGCTCTGGTCACTGGACCAGCGGCCAAGCCCTCTGCCTTGAAGGCCACCAGTGGAGAAGCCCCGAGCTGAGGAGTAGTACCCACACCTTGGCCCTGGGAAAGTCCTCAGTGGGAGGAGACTGAAGGTTGGTATGGGTGAAGGAGGCCTGAGAAGTCCAGGTTTGGGAGACTCTCCACCCCCAGCAGCATCCCACTTTGGAGGCAGTGACCGGAGTGTCCAGTCATGGGAGGAAGGAGGTTAGAGGAGTAGCAGGCCCTGCGATACAGCTCTAGCCCAGAAGCAGCACTGCTTGCCTGCCAGTCAAAACGACGCTCTTTGGCAGACAGCAGGATGTCGTTAAAATTTCATGCGCTCCCCTCTGTGGAGGCCTGTTGTCCACAGCCTCGAGCCAGGGCTGTGCTGTGTCCACACGTGCCACCCCTTGGCAAGCCTGTCTCCTTGAGTCATAGAGATGAGCGATGGCTCTATGGCCGGTGGACAGGTTGGCGGGGCCCTGCCTCTTGCTGGCTGGGATGCTGTCAGATTGAATTCACCTTCCAATAATGTATTGTTAACATGACTATTAAATGCCCGGGACTCCTTTTCATCTCTGAATGGTGTTTCAGGGCCAGGTTTCTCCAGCGGCTGTGTGTATTTCATCAGAAAGTGAGCTCTTGCCGCACCTGTGTGTCTCTAGTCGCTCAGGCCACCCTAGGTGAGGGCCTGACTAACGGATGGGGTCCAGGGATCCATAGCAGGTGTGATCTAGCCCTGGTGGCTAGGAGACTTCAGTGGGCCTGCGGGGCTGCAGAGTGTGTTTGTGACCTGTAGCGGAGGCTGCTATCTACTGTGCCTGGAACACACAGGCAGACAGATACCTACATGGAACAAGACTCTTCCCTGTAGGAAGTATGTTCAGTGACCCCAGAGGCTCCCAGTTCCACTGGAAGGTCTGTCCCTACAGATCAGGAACAATCACCAGGGTTAAATGCGCATGGGGACCCCTTCAGTCTGCAGAGGCTGGAATCCATCGGCACATGTGGGCTTATTTGGCTTGCTGTGTGTGGTCCACGCACACAGGAAAACATGTATGGATGGTGGAAAAGAACAGATGTGAATTAGTGAATTAAAATACACAGATCTGCAATGGGATGTCCGTGTCTTTTGAGGAGATGTTAAAGTCCTGGCCACCTGCTGAACGTCCAGGGCAGTGACCTGTCTTGCTGCTGGGCCATCTATGTCTCTGTTGCTCAAGCTGTTTGCTAGCAGTAAGATCCTGCCCTGGCTTCTCAGTGTGGTGTCCTTGCTCCCATGGGAACCACCCTGCGGGTGGGTGCTGTACTGAGGGAACTGAGGATAGTCCCCTTTCACAGGCTGCTCGCTTCACAGATCTCCCCAACCCCCATCCACTGCTTTCCCCCGTCCCTGTACAAAAAGAGGCTTCCATGGCCTCCTGGGTTTACCCTACTCATCCTGAGATGGCTTCTGCACATTTTAGAGGAGCCCCCTGCAACCTACGTTTTGCAACTTGAGGAGAAGCTTGGCTCTCTTGAGTTTTTCCTCTGCTGATTTGAGGGAAAAAAACTGGTCCAGAGTGTCAAAATAGTAGCCCAAGAGAGGTGGCCAGAAGGTTCAGCTTGACCAGGCCATTGATGGCAGCTTGCACTTCAGTAGAATAATTCTGATGAACAGGGAGGCCATGGCTGATCCATAGGATGGTGCTAACCACAAAACTTCGGTGCTGACTGGCCCTAGGAGCTGACAGTGGAGGGGAGGTGCTGGTCCAGGAGCCTGTGATTGCAAACATTGGTGGTTAGAAGCTAAGAAAGAGTGAGTCCCAGGTCTGTTCCATCCAAACACGGTGGATGCAGGCTCAGATCCGCAGCGTTTCTGGGAACCTGCTTTCCACTGCTGTTTTGGTCAGATGTTTCTTCTTGGTTGAGGGCAGTGACCGGGAGTAGAGGTCTCCTTGACATATATGTCTGTGTGTATGACATATGTCATAGCACACATGTGGAGGTCAGAGGACAACTTGCAGGAGTTGGTCCTCTCCTTCCATGATGTGGAAACCCAGAAATCATCAAGCTTTTTGTCAAACGCCCTTATCTGCTGAGCTGTCTTGCTGGCCCTTGCCTCCGCCCCTCTTCATTTTTATTTTATGTGTATGAGTGTTTTAGCTGCATTAATGTCTGTGTACCATGTGTGCCTGGAGCCCATGGATGCCAGAAAAGAGTGTTGGATCCCCTGGAATTGGAGTTACAGACAGTTGTGAGCCACCATGTGAGTGCTAAGAATTGAACCCAGATTCTCTGGAAGAGCATCCAGTGCTCTTAACCTCTGAGCCATCTCTCCAGCCCTCCCCTCCACCTCAAAAACAAAACAAAACAAAACAAAACCAGCTTCCAAAGATATTCATTGTGGAACTTGGAGAGGTGGGTTAAGAGAGAGTACTGCTCTTATGGAGGACCCACGTTTGATTCCCAGCATTGACAACTGATTGTAACTCAAGCTCCAGGGCATCCAACTCTCTCTTTTGGCCTCCAGGGGCACTTGTATTCACATGTACATACCTTCTCCTTGCGGAAGCACACACACACACACATACACACACACACACACACACACACACACACACACACACACACACACACACACACTGTTAAACCCCAGGACCTGGACATGTATCTCACCAATAGAACATGTGCTCAGCATGCATACAGCCCTGGGTTCAGTCCCTAGCACTACATCAAGCAAACAAACTCACCCTGGGCCCTGAGGATTTTGTGTGGAATATGAACCTAACTCTCCCCTTTCCAGAGTGTTCTATATTTGGGTCCCTGCATGATGGATTGGTCTCTGCCCCTCAAGAGGCTGCTGGCTTCTATGAAGGTGGGTGAAGGAAGTCAGCTTCTTACCCCTCAGCAGGGTTGGAGGCTCCACAAGTGACATGGCTTCCCATAGCCTTTCCTTTGTCCCCACTACCCACAGGGCAGGGGGCTCAGTGGTATAGACAGGCCTACCTGCTGATCTTGTAGGCTCAAGGGGTCAAGTCCAGCCTCTCTTTATTTGGGGAGTGGCTGACTCTGGGCATTGGGAAAGGAAGGCGCATGAGGCAGACAGTGAGCCTGTCTGCAGGACTGGAAGGCTTCCTGGAGGAGGAGCTATTTCCAGAAGATTGATAGACAGATGAATTGGCTGAGTGTTGGTGCAGGAAGGGGCAGGGATGTGCTGGAGTGTTTTCTTGGGAGATGGACCACTGGGATCACACTGTGGGTGTTGTAACACGTTCTGGACCATAGGGGCTACTCCATTTTCTGAAAAGTCAGACTTATTGTTCCCTGTACCCAGACTGGATACCCCAGAACTGCTGGATAGCTCCAGGAGGATGTGTTGGAGCAGATCTACCATGGACTCAGACTGCTGGTAGGTGATATTCAGTGCCCCCGGGTTTGTTCCGGATGGTACTGTTGAGTAGGGGCTTGAACTTCTGATAGCATTAGCTGGAAGGGGAGTCTGTCCGGGCTCTGGCCCAGGTGGTCAGGACCGGGATGCTGCAGGTGTTCCCAGCAGCCAGTTGGGGTTGGGAGTTTCTTGACATGCTCAGCAGTCATGTTTCAGCTGTGCTTATGAGGTCTGGGGACGTCGAGCAGTCAGAGAGAGAGCTCCAGCAGGCAAAAGTGCTTGCCACCCAACCTGGCAACTTGAGTTTGATGCTTGGAAATTCCATGGTGAAAAGCAAGATCCAGGGTCTCTGGGATACATAGCCAAAGAACCATAGCAAGGGGTGTAGTAAGGGGGCTGCTTGTTTGCCAGCCGTCCAGAACCAAAATAACTACACAGAAACTGTATTAATTATATCATTGCTTGGCCCATTAGCTCTAGCTTCTTATTGGCTAACTCTTACATATTAATTTAACCCATTTCTATTAATCTGTGTATGGCCATGTGGCTGTGGTTTACTGGCTAAAGTTCCGGCGTCTGTCTGTCTCCGGCAGGGCTACATGGTATCTTTTCCACTCTGCCCTTCTTCCTCCCAGCACTCAACTTAGTTTTCTCCACCTAGCTAAGTTCTGCCCTGCTATAGGTCTAAAGCAGTTTCTTTATTCCTTAATGGTAACCACAGCATACAGAGGGATATTCCACATCACCTTCCCTTTTCTGTTTAAATAAAAAGGAAGGATTTAACTTTAACATAGTAAAACTTCATATAACAAAATAGATATCAAGAATTATAGTTATAGGTCTCGCTGAACATAGCGGACAAGGATGACTACTGAGACCTCAAGAACAATGGCAACGGGTTTTTGATTTTACTGGACCTATTGGTTTCGTGGGAGCCTAGGCAGTTTCGTGGATGCTCACCTTACTAGACCTGGATGGAGGTGGGTGGTCCTTGGACTTCCCACAGGGCAGAGAACCCTGATTGCTTTTTGGGCTGACGAGGGAGGGGGACTTGATTGGGGGAGGGGGAGGGAAAGGGGAGGCAGCGGTGGGGAAGAGACAGAAATCTTTAATAAATAAATAAATAAATTAAAAAAGAATTATAGTTATAATATTTATATAGACTTTGTCTTTTATCATAACTAAGGAAAGCTATATTATTACTATCTACTCTTCAACTCCATCAAAGACTCCAGAAGGATATAATATTACCTAAGTAAACAGGGAGTGCATTGTAAGCAACTTCCAAAATTCTAGAATTGACAGAGCCATCTCACTGCCTGGACAGTTACCCAAAGTTCTTCAGCTTAGAGGCCCATAGTATCCAGCAGACTTTTCCATGAATCAGGAAATTTCAAAGACAGTTCTGCCTACATTGGCAGTTTGCCAGTCACTTTTTTCTGTGTCCTACAGAATGTCTGGCAGACTCTTTCATGAAGCAGGAACCCCAAAGGATCGTCTCATCTTTAGGCAAGTTCAGCAGTCATTTCTCTGTGGGTCCTGCATGTCCAGTTAAGCAGTCCAGGCAAGAGCAGTTTCTTGCCCAAACTCCATAAGGAGCCTCTTCAGTGCCCATCATCCTCTGGATGTAGCTTGGTGTTGCAAGGAGCAGATGTGTCTCATTGTCATGAAAGTCCTAAATTCTTAAAACATTTTAAATGTCATATTCTGGAGGTCTCTGAAGATTTAAAGAATATCCATCTAACAGAAATATATCTCTATATATCTAGAAAACCTAACTAACATGACTAGAAGCTTGTCTATTATAGATGATTCTCAATTAACCTATATTTCTTAATTATACATTACATTTTTTTGTTAAATATGTTATGTTACATTTTCTTTCAACATGAATGGTTTTTAATCTTTTTTTAAAAATATTTATTTATTTATTATGTATACAATATTCTGTCTGTGTGTATGTCTGCAGGCCAGAAGAGGGCACCAGACCTCATTACAGATGGTTGTGAGCCACCATGTGGTTGCC
>NW_026067969.1:3883463-3930751 GCF_014885135.2 Alexandromys fortis | reverse complement strand
CTTAGCTTAGCAGTTCTAGACTCAAATATCTCTCTGCAGTCAAAAAATTCAAAGAAAACACAATAATATACATAATCCAGACTCTCTGTGTATATTCCATCTTTACATGGCTTATTGTGTTTTTACTTTAAAAAAAATCTGACTGTCTCTTTAAAGACTTTGTTTTTATATTTTTAAAAACAATTTACTTCTATACTCTTTTTATTCTCTCTCCCAAGCCTATGTACATTTATCCAACAATGTGACCCATTTAGAGGTCTATATCTATCTGAATCTGTTTTTATTGTGTATCTGTAAGCCTTTTATGTTTAGGACAGCTTCTTAAAATTCTAAGCACTTCTTAAAATTTTAAGCTGCATCATTGCTAGGGGTAATATGGCATTTCCTGCTTGCCCTGTCCAGTCCAGCATGGCAGAGCCACTTGCTGCCTCTGAGAGCCACTCACACTGCCCCACTTCCAGGCACACAGCTAGTCCAAGTTGCCATCAAGCAACCTGAAGTACGCTGCTCACAACCCCATCCAAATATTCCGTCTCCTGAAAGAGCCAGAGGTCGCGCTGGCAACACGGCCCAGAAAGCATGCATTTCAAAACAGTGTGGCTTGTTTTTCCTGCTGCTGCTGGAGCTGCTGGATGGAGCCAAGCCTCACAGAATTGTTCTGGAATCTTTAACTATGCAAAGCTGTGTTGTATTTGTTTATGTTGCAGAATTGTTCTTTAACTATGCAAAAATGTGCTGCTGTTTTACCTTGTCTGCCTAAGGCACCTGATTGGTCTAATAAAAAACAGAATGGCCAGTATCAAGGGAGGAGGTATAGGCAGGACTTCCAGGCAGGGAGAGTAGGGAGGAGGAGGAATTTAGGCTGTGGTGGGAGGGAGAAGAAAGAAAAAGAGATGCAAGGGAGATGCCAGGGCCCAGCCGGACATGGAGGAAATAGGAAAGTAGAGCATACAGAATGGAAGAAAGGTAAAAAGCCATGTGGCAAAGCACAGATGAATAGAAACATGTTAAATTCTGTTAAAAAGCTTAGCGGGACAAGCCAAAGCTAAGGCTAAGCATTCATTATTAATAAAAAGGCGCTGTGTCTTTATTTGGGCGTTGGTTGGTAGCCAAAGAAAATTCCAACAACAAAGGACCAGATTTATTCGTGGTGGAGACTCAAGGCTCCTGCAGGCACCAGCGCCAATGTTCTGCCAAGGCTTAGGTTACGGTGGTTAGAGTGGGAGAGAGGTGACCTTCTGAGAGCCCTGGGAGCCTGTACACCCACAGTTACCCAGGGTCCTAACTCCAGGGCCACCCTAGGCTCTTAGCCCAGCCTAGGTCTTAGATTCTACCTGGGTCTTTCAGACCTTAGTTCACATACCCTTTAATGTCTATTTTTTCTGTTAGAAGTTGCGGTCTAAACTAGGCTGTAGCAAACTGGTGGAAGGAAGCAGTGAAGTTGTCAGTTTGGTTAGCAGCTGAGAGCCAGGCTCCACCCATTTTCAGTGCAGCTGTGCTTGAGTCCAGGGAGAGTAACTTTGATGAAGCTTGCCATCAGAGTCTGTGGATGTGCCTCTGCCCTGGACCCCACAACAGAAGACCCAGCCCCCAAATTCTTCCTCCTTTTGTCCTCCTTTTGTTTTCTTGTAAAAACCCAGAGGAGATGGGAATGAAGGAGGCCATGTTGCTTAACACAGCTCTCTGTGGCCTCATCTCCTCCCTCAAGGTTTCCAGGAAGCAGGTCAGGGTTGCCTCATTTTAAGACAAAGCTCCAAGACACTGTGCTGCATCCTATGTGGAGGGCCCAGTCCTTACCACTGGGCCAAGAGTACTGGTGTAGGAGGTCCTTCTGCATTTGTGTTGATTTCATTGGTTGAATAAAGAGGCTGCCTTGGCCTTTTGATAGGGCAACCCTTAGGTGGGTGGAGTAGACAGAACAGAATTCTGGGAGGAAGAAGGCAGGCAGAGAGCCGCCCGCCATGAAGCTGCCAGGTCAGACATGCTGAATCTTTCTCAGTAAGCCATAGTCACGTGGTGACATACAGATTATTAGAAATGGGTTAAATCAAGATGTGAGAGTTAGCCAATAAGAGGCTAGAGCTAATGGGCCAAGCAGCAATTTAATTAATACAGATCTCCGTGTGATTATTTCGGGCATAAGCTAGCCGGGTGGCCAGGACGACAAACAGCCCACCAGCCCGGGTGTAAGCCAGTTGAGCAGTGGGACGCAGCCTGCTGCTCCATCTACAGCAGAGTACACTGTGCTGTCTCCTGTGAGGAGGGCCCAGTCCTCGACACTGGGCCAAGGGTACACTGGGCTGCGTCCTGTGAATAGCAGTGCTTTGATTCTGCTGTAAACAGCACAGACAGAACCTCATTTGCCTGGACCCCCTGCTGTGCTGTTCTGCCCATGTGGAGGGCTTTTGGGGGAGTCGTTTCATCTTTTCCAGAGGGACCCAGTGGTGGAAGCAGGAGGCAAGGGTGGGTTCAGGGCTCCCCTTTCTAGCAGCCCTGACTTCCTATTCCTGTGGCGGCTCCAATTAGCAAAAGATTACAGTCTGCCCAGGAGAGCCCAGGTGATTAGAAGGTCATTTCTGAGCTCCTTCTCATTGCACGCTGATGGCAGTGCAGCTACAGCCAGGGACCATCTCTGGTCCTAGGGAATACATCCATGGGGCCAAAGGAGAGTTTGTGTGCATGTGTCTCCAATGTGGGCACTGCCCACTCTCCTGCCACATAGCTGTATGTATCCACCTAGCAGCTGCCCAAGAAAGGGTGTCTCCTTTGCTGTGGAGCCCCTGAAGCTGCTTCGATGTCTCCTGGTGACTGTCCCAGGCCCTGTTTGCAAACAGGGAGCCTAGCCCTGAGTTGTGGGGAGCATGGAGGGATTCTTCCCAAGGGGTGCAACGATTTGTGAGCCAATGTTGCAGCAGCCCAGCGCAGTTACCATGCTGCTTCTCCTGCTTGGACTCACCTTCCAAAGACTTCAAAGTTGGCATCTCAGAGCTGGGCGTGATGGTGCACGCTTTTAGTCCCAGCACTCAGGAGGCAGAGGCAGGTGGATCTCCCTGAGTCCAAGGCCAGCCTGGTCTACAGAGAGAGTTCTAAGACAGCCAGAAATACACAGAGAAACCCTGCCTTGTTTCAATGTCCCCCGCCCCAAAAGTGCTTCTTGGTTTGGTTCCTGGAGGTCTGCTTATCCTTGGATAACTAGCTGGTGACTGGAAAGAGAGAGAGTGGAACCCGTGTTTCAGAACCTGGGTGACTTCCAGTGTATCTATGGCATGCAGAAGAAACCACCCTTGGGAGCGGAGAGGCTGTTTAATTCCAAGGCCTGCAGTATACATCACTGTCTGTGGATCTTGGTCAGGGAGACCCCTCCCTTGAGAGTCCAGATGATGAACCTGGAAGAACTGCTGGGATCCAGACTTCATCAGCTCTTCTGCAAGCTGAGGTGTGTGGGTGCCTGGAAGAGGAAAACATTAGAACTTGAGCCTTTGGTCCCAGATTTGATGTCAAAACATAGAGTGTCCTCAGGTAGGAACATAGGGGCCAACAAATAGGGGTCAACAGTTCACTCAGATAGGACTTGGCAAGGCCCAGGCCTCCAACTCAGATCTATCTCTCTCCATTCTTCTGACATGAGTGTATACCTTTCATTGTAGGCCTTGATCTTCTAGTAATCTACTTCTTACCACTACTCACTCATACACTCACTGTTCATTCACCCATGCTTGCATAATTCATTCATGCATGCATGAATCCACTTATCAACCCACTTATCTGTCCACTCATTGACCAGTCCACCTATCCATCTAGCTACTTACCTCTTCATTCACCTACATAAAAACCTTCCTATTCATATATTTACTGACCCATCTATCCATTAGCCCATAACTTAGTCATCTACCCAGTCATCCACCTATCATCTATTCATCTATCTACTCATCCACTTATCTACCATGTATCCACCTATTCACATATGATTCATTCATGTATCCACCACCCATCTACTTATCTACTCATGTATCCTCCTATCCACATATGATGTATTCATGTATTAACTACCCATCTATTTATTAATTTATAACCCATTCATTTACCCATCATCCATCCATCCTTCCACTCATTTACTCATCTGCTCATCTATTCATGTATGTACCAAACCATTTACCTATTCATCTACTGATCTAGTTATTTATCTATACAGCTGTCCATCTACTCATTCATCAATCATCCATCATCCATCCAGCCATGCATCCATTCACCCATTCATTCCTCTAACACTAGTCAAGTAGCCATTTTTGTCAAGAGACAAGGAATCCAGCACAACCGCAGAGGTCTCTGCTTAGACTTTCAGGATGAGAGGCAGAGTTAGACCACGTCATGAATCCAGTTGACATTGCTTATGAGAAGTGTCCACATGATAAAAGACTCAGTAATCTGTTGGGCGCATTGAACAATTGCCTCAGTTTACTCTCCTAGAAGATAGTGACAGCAGACAATAGAGTCAACCTTCCTTGCTTATTGAGGCATCTGTACATTTGTGTGTGTGTCATCGTCAGAAGTGATGTCAGGTGACTGTCGTCTCTGACCTTGTCATGGGGGCCATGAAAGGATGCTGTCGAGCTACAGGAGGGACAGTGAGAGGCTGGTTTGACTGCAGGGGGAGTGAGAAGCCTCTCTTACCCAGGGATACAGGGCAGACTGGGGTGTGAGAGAGTGGGATTAGGAGGCATCCGTGGGGGTGGGAAGGCTGGGCTGGAAGGAGGCACGGGGAGCTGGACCAGCCTGTAGGAAGAACACCTGGCATCAGCATGATGCAACACTTGCCCGTGGTATGATGAGCTGCAGTGCTCATGTGGGCCGGTGCAGGCTGCCTCTCCTCAGCTGGTCTTCTGGTCTCTGTGTAGCGGCTCCTTGGTATGGTGAAGGGAAGCCAAGGCTCACTGGCAGGAAAGCACCCTGCTGCTTTGCCAGTCATGTCTTCAATACTCACCTTTTCAAGTTCAGAGAACAAAGTTAACAGCTTAAGTCCAGTCTCTCTCTCTCTCTCTCTCTCTCTCTCTCTCTCTCTCTCTCTCTCTCTCTCTCTCTCCCTCTCTCTCTCCTGTGAGAGATGTGGGGACTTTCCCAGCTGACCTATAGGCTAGGGCTAGCAGGCATAGGGCTCATTGGGCAAGACTGTACCTACTCCTGCCTTGCCTGCTACCTACTCTAAGACAATCAGCTGATACATCTGTTCTTGTTCTCCTCCACCAATGGACTTCCATGGGGCAGGTTATCCGGGCCTTCTCATCATCTTCAAGCTCCCTGGGGGCCCTGGGACGTGACTTGGGAGTTTGGGTATAATCTGGGACAGTATTGCCTTACTGTTGATGTGTGTGGCAGTGGTGCTCACTGAGAGCCTCAGAACTATCTGTATGGGTCTCCAGCGGCCTTTGGTGGCATAGGTAGAGGTGATGTCCTCAGGCACAGATGGCATAGGTAGGACCTCTGTGGAATGGGGCTGAAGGACACCAGTGTGTCACTTCATGCCATTACTCTGACCTCCTGGAGCTTATGGTACTGTCCCCATTTTAAGATGTAAAACCAGGCTCAGAGATGCGATAGAACAGACCTAAGGACATAGCTGGGGACAGGAAGGACCCAGATCAACCCAAGCCCCAGGAAGAGACATGCCCATCCCTGCCTTCTTGCTTCCCCATGGGGAGTATAGCGTCTTGGGCTTGCCTAAAATAAACACTCCAGTCTGGAGAGCCGGAAGAAACAGGAGGTGACTCACTTCTGGTTCTGGACGCCAGAGGTCCTAAAGGCTGAGCAGCGTGTCCTCCGAGAGCCTTAGGGAGGTCTTTCCCTCTGCATTTACTGCTCCTGGGCCCAGGCCTGGGGCTTCCTCCTCATCCTCAGTGTCCCCCTGCTCCTGTCCCCTCCTTCATTATCTGCTCCCCATCCTTCTCCACTTTCCTCTCTTCCATCCTCTCCTCCCTATGCCCCTGGGTCAGGGCCTTGAGATTCTTATCATAGTCACACATATAGGCTTTTACAAGCAAGCATTCCAGTCAGTTTGGGGGGGGCAGTGTGGGGACATATTTTTGTGGGAGACACTGTCGGACCCGCAACAGCTGGCAACAAGTGGGAGAAGCTCCCTTCAAAGCAAACCTCTCTTGAGAATCTCCTACCTGTGCTCCGAGGACAGCCATGCTCCACAGTCCTACAGAAGCACCCCTTGTGGGTCTGTGGGCGCATGGCCTCCCAGCCTTATGCTATTTGAATTCTCCACGGTTGCTTCTGTGGGGCTCTTGTCCCTGTCCCCAGAAGGCAGTTGGTTATCCCTCTCTTCTACAGACCTGTCCCCAGAGCACAGCCCAGCACATGGTTGGGACCCATTAAACCAAGACCAGGGAGGAGAGGTCAAAGTCAGCAAGCCCGGGCCACTTCCTTTAGTGGTGTGATGGCCTTCCTGGGACCAGCGGTCTCACACCTGCTGTGTCAGCAGCGCCACGGTCCATTAGCTCTCTTCTCGGCTTGCTCTCTCTCTGCTCGCTGGCATTGCTGCAGATTACGGAGCCAACAGTGAACACCCCAACCCTCCTGAGTCTGGGTGTTCGGAGAGTCATTGCTGAGGGGCACAGGTACCTCTCTACTGGCTTCTGGGGAAAAGTAAGTAATTCGGAGTAGAGAAATAACTATCGACCAAGGCAAGGCATTACTGCACTGGACATCTCTGGCTCTTGGTCTCTGCCTGCGCCCCATCCCCCCCATGTGGAGGTACCTGGGAACTTTTCACTTAGTAGACATTTCTCAGCTGCAAATGGGCCGAGCTTGTGCCAATTCTACTTTCCGGTTACAGAAAGAAGGTCAGGCGGCCTCACGCTGCCTTGCCCTGCCTAGATCTCTGGTCTTCCAGCTTCCGAGGAGAAGACAGACTAATAAACACAGATCTCAGCCTCAGGTAGTTTCATCGAGGCTTAGACCATCATGATTGACAAGGAAGGTTGGACACACATCTAACGGTGCAGACTACAAGCTGTTTAGGGAACCAAATGCATGGTGGGGAGATACCATCGCTCATGGCTTTGTAGATCGCCCGCCCAGGCTGCTCTGGAGCTCAGTGGCTTCCCTGAGGATGGACCTGGGGGAGAAGCTTGCTTTTTGCCCAGCTGCAACGGCCTGAGCAAGAGCTAATGCATCATAAAGGGGAAACCACCTCTTGTCAAGATGCAATGCGCTGGCCCAGCATGAGGGCTGTGAAAGGGGGAGTTACTGGTAAGGGACTGGGGGTTCGTCACCATGTGTTCTGAGAACTTCTTCCCGGGGGAGGTGTAAACAATGTCTATCTATTTCTTCTTCCAAGGGTCCCAGCGACAAACCAAGTCACGATTCCACCCAAGTTCATCCTGGGGAACTGATGGGCTTCTTCCTGAGCATAGAGGAGGAGTGTGGGGACCCCACAACAGCCACATTGGAGTCTCCATCCAGCATGGAAATGGTCTCCCCATAGCCACATGGAGGGGGCCCTCTTTTCAATCAACACCTCCAATTTATATACTCTGGCGCAGTGGTTCTCAGCCTTCCTGACGCTGTGACTTTTTAATATAGTTCCTCACGTGTGGTGACCCCCTCAGCCATAAAATTATTTCATTGCTCCTTCATAACTGTAATTTTGCTACTGTTATGAATCGCAGTGTAAATACCTGATGTGCAGGATATCTGCTATGTGACCCCTGTGAAAGGGTCGTTCAATCCCCCAAAGATTGACGTGCTGAGAACCACTACTCTAGCCCTTCCCAAGCCCTTAGACCATGTGTAGTTAGGGCAGAACTGCATATAGATGGCTGGGTGGAGCTGCCGGACCCGTGACCCTCACCACCCCTGCTTCTGTGAGGGGATGTTTTTCTAAAGACCTGATAATGATGAACATTTGCAAGGAGGCCCAGCTGATCTGATGAGGATAGCAGCTTTTGTTTGAAAGGCTGTGTTCTGCAACATCATGGACACCAGCGATGGGGTAAAGGTGTCTCTGCTTTGCAATTGCACCAGAGGAGAGTGGGGCTCTGAGGTGCACACAGGTTCTGGGGTGTGGCATCTACTCTAGGAAGGCCGTGGAGCCACAGGGGTTTGTCTCCTGCTTTGAGTCCCAGGGAACTTGCTTTGGCCTTTAGTTCTTCCTAGGTGGGAGTCTTCTGGCTTCTGAGCGACCAACCCCTGTCCTGCAGTGACAGATGCTGCCCAAACAGTCATTCTTTCTGTATGCATCCTCAGGGATGCAGATCTCCCTGGGGCAGGGATGCAGATGCCTGAACCCCAGTCTCAGTTTTAGACAATTTGGGGGAACATCTTGTACAAACTGACAACATGGCTGCTCTATGGTGTGCTTAAGGGGAAGATTTTTATTGTAGGAGAGAGAGAGAGAGAGAGAGAGAGAGAGAGAGAGAGAGAGAGAGAGAACGAGAACAACTAGAGACATCTGGAAGAGCCCAGAGTGGGGAGAGAGAGAAAGCAGACTGGACTTGGCCAGGGTGATCTGTAAGAGAGGGGAATAGCAGGGGATAGAGAAGAGAGAAAACATCAGGGGTAGAGCAGAAAGGGAGGGAGGGAGGGAGGGAGGGAGGGAGGGAGGGAGGAAGAGAGAGAGGAAGGGGGGAAAACATAGCAAGAATCGCAGGGCTTTAAGGAGAATAAGTGTTTGGGGTAGGGAAGACCATGAGGTGGAGTTTAGGGTAGGGAGGTAAGGAGGGCAGGATGCTAGCTAACTTGGACTTTGAAATGTGTGACAGGTACTTGTGACGCCGCAGGAGCTGGAGGCCAGCATACACTTTGATGTGCTGATAGGTGCCACAGGTGCCATGCTTCCCTGCTGCCAGAGGTAAGGGAAATGACTCTTCTTTTTTTTCCTGTAGCTGGAAAGCAGTTTCACAAGTTCCTAGGGAAGGCTGGCTTTTATTTAACTATCAGATATCTTCCCATAGTCCAAGCTGTTCTCATAGGTCTGCCTTTTGCAGTCTGGGGAATTGGAGTTTCCTTTGGACCTAACATATCTTAGCTTGAAGCTGCCACCCTTCCACCGCCTCAGCTGCTGCTCACTCCCTGAGGGCCTGGAGTCCTTCTACTTGTGCTGGATTTCCTTGGCATTCAAGGGCCTCAGCTCCACACAGGTCTGAGTACTGGGCGGTTCTCCTAAGATGGTAGCTATCATCATCAAACACAGGCCGGATTCTTTGAGATTTCAGCTCAAAAGCCTCCCTTTCAGGAATCCATTTCCAGGGACTCCAGGTGACCCCTGTTCCCTTCCAGGCCTGCCCAGGCTCTGCCCACCTGCCACAAGGCTTGCTTGCCACTTGGGCCTACTTGATTGTAAGGCAGGGGGTGGAGGGGGTGGGGGATTAGGGGGTTGGGGGTGGGGGGACGGACGAACATGGACTTCTGACAACCTCTGCCTTGCCTTCCGGGTGGGAAAGAGTGCCCGAGGCTTGATTCCCATGCCATCTAGAAGCCTGTGGCCCACGAAGGAAAGTTCTGGTCTTCTGCCACAGGAGGAGCCCACTCGTTCTGAACTCAGGGCCTTCACAGGGTCTGGATTCAGACATCTTGTTGCCAGTTCATATCTTAGCTGGGCCAGAACAGTTGCCATCCTGAGCCCCGGACCTCCTCTGTAACCCTGCACATCATGTGAAGGGTGTTTCAGCTTCTCACCTTCTCCGTGGCCACTTCACAGCCGCTGTGCCTATCCTGGGGGTGTCTGGGTGGCATGCCTGATTTTCAATTTTACCACCACCACCCCAGGCTGGGCCAGCACAGGGAGGTGGGGGGTGGCTACAGGCTGGGCTGGGGCGTTGCTGCCTCCCCTTGCTTGGGCCGTGAGCATTCACAGAGATCTGTGCCAGGCTCCAAACACTTCTCGCTGCTCAGAAGCAAACAGATGGGGCTGTCAGCTCTGCTTACGCCCTGTCTTTCCAAACTCAGTCAAGCGTGCTCAGAACAGGGGAGAGGCTCCTGCGAGCAGCTGGTGGCATTCAGGGCCAGCATCCCTCGGGGTGTGTGACGCTGATTAGCAGGAAATAATGAGAAAGCCAAGGGAGCGAGCCCTCAGGCAACCTCCTGGCCACTGCTGTGTCCCTAAGAGACTCTGCAATGAAGCATTCAAGGCTACTTCCACACCCGTTCTCAGCCTCAGGCTGGGGAGCTGGGCTTGCAGCTTCTGAAGGGAGGAGGCTCAGAGAAGACCATTCCCTTCCCTCTCTGGCACCAGGGGACCTCTTCTGATCTGTGCTGGGGTGGGGGGACACACTGATTTCCTCTAAAAAACTACGCCTCCAAATTTGACAAAACTGTTAAACAAAGCATTTGGCTAAACAAGTAATTCAGGCCACATAGAAAGACCAGAGAACCCTCAGACCTGAGAAAAGAGAATGGGGAAATATTTCTATCCCTGGGTGGGGACGCCGCCCCCAGTGCTAATTTACTGTCCATCCCTTTATGGACGCAAGGCATGTGTCACTGTGTAACAGTCAAACTTGCTGAGGGTGACCTTAATTTCACTGAACAATGTGTAGTGAGCACTCGGATACGTCAGCAAACATACCTCTACCTCAGTGTCGTATGTCACTGTCTAGAGTGTTCCATTGCACTCAGGCAATAGGATTAATCCAAACCTCTTTTGCTAGATGACTGAAGTGTGTGTGTGTGTGTGTGTGTGTGTATGTATGTATGTGTATGTGTGTGTGTTTCTAGAGTGTTCAAAAATCTAAATGCACACCCTTAGTTATTTCTTTGAGCTAACCCCCTAGGAATGGAGCTGCTGGGACAGTGTGTGTCCACACAGAGGTCAGAGGACAACTTGCAGTAGCTAGTTCTCTCTTACCATGTGGGTCCCAGAGATTGGTCTCAGGCTGTCAGGCTTGGCGTCAAGTACCTTTACCTGTTGAGCAGTCTCACGAGCCTTAGTCTGTGCATTTTGAAGACATTCAATACATGCCATCACACAAGGTGTGATGTGGCCACTTGGGAAGGCTGAGTGAGTCTTTAGTGGTGTTGGGGCAATGCTCTTGTCTCTGAGGGGCATCTGTGTTGGGGAGGGATGGACCGACGCCGAAGGTGTCACAGCTGGAGGTAACCACAGCTGGATGGGAGATGACCGTGGTCAGGTGGTTCTCAGGGCAGTCTTTAAAGCTCTTCAAACCAGAGGAATTTGAATTTCTCCTAACAGAAAAAGCAGCAGCACAAAGCCTCTTTAAAAACTGTTGTCAGAAAACATTGACGTCAATCTCATAAAATCTAACACACGAAAAGGGCTGGTACATTTACAAAGGTGTGGTTGCTATAACAACATGGGAAAAGGCTATTAATATTTATCACATGGGGAGGAGGACTCAGAATCTGGCTCCTCTTTTTAGGGGATCCCTGTGTCCAACTGGCTCAAAAAAGCTGGCCCTGCCTCCCATAGACTCACAGTAAACTCAGTTCTTGGTCCCAGTGTCTGAAGCTTTACCATTTGCCTGCCCTCTCCAAGATCACTGCAGCCAGCCTTCCTCTTTACAGGGATCCTGGTTTTCCCTGCACAACTCATCTCCAGCCCCCCAATCGCTGCAGTAGGTCAGACCTGGCATTCTGTATTGGGTTCCGCTGAAGATCTAAGTATTAAGATTCAAATCGTAGCTTCAATACAGGCTCTGAGCTGGTTTCCATATTTCCCTTTTACCTTGTTCCCTGGCAGGAGCAAGGCCTGAGGAAGAAAGCAGCATGCCCAGCCTAGGATGCAGGCCTCAGCTGAGTCCACCCTCCCCTGGGTCACCAGCACCCCCGGGAAGACAGGCCCTGATTCATGGACTCCGGGCTCACTAGAGAGAAGCTGCAAGGCTGGAGAGACCAGTCCATGCTGGAAGATTGCAGCTGTCCAAAGACACTGCTGAGTTAGAGAGGGCATCCAACACTGGTCCAAGTGAGAAGAGGCAGAGCCGGGTCCAGAAATATTTTTGGGGTCTGGAAGACTTTGTTCCAAAGAGTATAACACAAGGTTCACATTCAGCCAATTTTAAAGACCCTGGAGGCTCTGGAATGAGCAGCCCAGATGGATACCAACGCCAACACAAAGGTAGATTTGAAGCCCCCAAGAAGGCTTCAGACATCACACAAGTTGAGACTCTACAAGGGCAGTGGCTGAATTCCTTATAAGCAGGAATTTCTTTCTTGAAATGCAGCAAGAAAAGGGTCACACATGTCACCAAACACCACTCCTGTCCCCATGGTACACAGCATATCACTATGATTGGAACTGGTCTAAGGACCTCCCCAACGTGGGGCGTCTTTAGTTGTGGCTGAGGGCCACAGCTCGTGGATGAGGTGCTCTGAACCCATGGATTGTCCCCAGCCTTGTCCCTGGAGAAGGGCCCCATCTGACATTTGGTCACACAAGAAGAGGTCGGAAGCAACCTCTGCCTTCCAGCCCAGGCTCGGGTGCCATTAATATTTCATATCCAAAGACAGCACTGACATTTTGCTGGATGGCTTCAATTAGCTAAGAGCCTCCTTCTCAGGCTAATAACCAGCCTGCTTATCCTAATGGTTTATTAATCTACTTCACAGCATGAAGGCAGCGGGCACACACAGATACCGCCTGCTGCTGCCTTGATTGGGTAGAAATGACTCAGGCCTATGATTGCATTCGTTAAAGGGGTTGAGTCCTTGCAGGACTCAGGAACAGGCGATAGGGAGGAGGCTTCCAGGTCTGGCTCTCCGAGAGAGCCTTTCGGTTGAGAGCACAGTCTCCTGAGGGTCATGGGACGATGTTTGAGACATGTTTCCTCTTGACATCACTTCTTTGCTGACTTTACTTGGAAGTGGCAGAGATGCTATTGCAAGTTTCAAAATAAGTTTTCAAATGGAATTTTGATGTGGAGGTTGGCAGAAAGTCAGGTGATGGATGGTGGGTTATTGGAGGAGTTGTTTTTAGTTTTTTTGGTATACACACACATATGTATGTATATCTATTAATGCATAGGTGGCCTATTTTGTATTCGATAGCCTTCTATCTGGGCCAGGAGTAACAGACAGCCACTGAGAGATTTGTCAATGACTATGAGTTGGCCTAGTGCTACAGCACAAGCTGGCAGGGCCCCCTGGGCTTACCACAGTTATGGTTTTTATATCATGTGGTGTACAGAGCTGGGAATTGGTAGTCAGTATGGTAAAGGAAGAACATAGACATTGGGAGAGGTGACCTCAGTGGGTGACTGGCAACCTGCTGGTTGTTTGTCACCTGGAGGGTGGGTTCTGAATGGCCACCACTCCCAGCAGCTGTCCTCAGCTTCAGATTCCAATCCTGCTGTGGGCAGGTGATCCTGGAGGCTCTCTGCTACTCCGAGAGAGCAGCGGCCAGTTTGCCATGCTGCCTGGACCTCTCCAGCTAGGTTTTGCCATTCCTGACAGGTGCATGTCCCTGGGGGCTTGCTGTCCTCCCCAGATGCTCTGAGCCGGTCCTCTTGTTTGCCATCCCTCTCATTCCCTGGGGGTCTCCTTTTGATTGGGACCGCCATTAAGTCCTTCAACCTTCACGGTACCCCCAGTTAATGGGGTTGGGGAGGCTGGATCCTCACCTGCTCTTGTTTAAAGATGATATTGGCTGTGGGCATCCAACTGTTGTTGGGTCCTACTAGGCATAGTGGGCAGGAGCTCCCTGTGGGAACTTCATGTAATGTTATAGGTAAACAAAGGGTTTGTTTGCCGATGGTGACAGAGCACCTTTTGGTTCCACTTTGGGAAGAAGGTCATCATGGCCACATAGGATGTCTGAGAGGGGGTGGCAAAGCTGAGCGCTGTTGGGTCTGGCAGAAACTGGCCTGCAAATGTGGCCGAGGAGGGTAACTTGTAATTTGGCATCATTTCAAAATAGACAGGAACATTTCAAAATAGGACAGAAATTTTCTGCATATCCTCCACCCAATGTCTCCTATGCAGCCAATCACAGCACAGATATGCAAAGTGAGCTGTTCACAGTGTTAATTAACTCAATGGAACCCTTTGCTGGGTTTTTAGCATCTACTTGTGGTCTCTCATGTTCCTACCCAGAGGCCACGCTGTGCTTGGTGGCCATCCCTTCTAAGTTCCCACCTTGTGACAGCTCTCCCTTTGGGATAGTACTGATCCCTTATTTTGTATAATGTCTCTTATTTGGGGTACACAAAGTATTTTATCTTTTTCTTGGTGTGTATGTGTACAGATGTGGAAGCCACAGGTCAGCCTCAGGTGTCACTCCTTGGGTGCCTTCCACCTTGTTTTTGTTTATTTTATATGTAAGAGTGTTTGTCTGTGTGTATGTCTGTGTGCCACATTGCATACATGTGCATACATGCAGTGCCCTTGGAGGTTAGAAAGAGGTGTCAGATCCCCTACAACTAAAATTACAGATGATGGCTAGCTGCCATATGGTGCTTGGAATTGAATGCTGGCCTTTTGCAAGAACAGCAAGTGCTCTTAACTACTGAGCCATCTCTCTCATATCTTACATCTTGTTTTTTGAGGCAAGGTCTCTCACCAAGACCTGGGGCTTACAGATTAAGCAAGGCTAGTCTGGCCATTGAGCCAAAGGGATCAGCCTGTCTGTGCCTCCCCAGTGCTAGGATTATAAGCACGGGCCACTAAACCTAGCTTTTATCTTCCTAAGCTTTATTTTATGTGTATTGGTGTTTTACCCGCGTGTATATCAACACACCACCTGGTGCCTATAAAGACCAGAAGAGGGTGTCAGATCCTCTGAGCTGGAGTTACAGGTGGTTGTGAGTCACTTTGTGGGTGCTGGGACGCAAACCTGGGCCCTCTGGAAGAGCAATCAGTGCTCGTAACCACTGAGTCATCTCTCCAGCCCCTGACCCTCAGCTTTCTTTACAGATTCTGGGGCTCAAACTTGGCAAGCACTTTACTGTTTGAGCTATTTTCCAGTCCCAGGCATTTTTCATAATTAGACCGAGTGTAAAGGTTTTGTGGAGGGGTTCAGAGAGTCCGGGGGATGTTCATAATGAGGGCGGTCTTAGAGAAGTTAACCTTGGTGATTGACCACAGCTGGTGCCTACAGAGCCTCTTTTCTACAGTTACTATTTTTTTCCTTTGGAATTAATAAATATCTTGCAGGAGATACTTTGTGGCTATGCAAATATACCGTTCCTCCTCCAGTTTGCGCTCATTAATTCCTGCCTCCTCGTGCCTCCTCGGTGGCTGTCGCTGGCAGCAGTGACTTCTGTGGCATTCTAATGGCGACATTTTATTTCCCTCAATCCTTCTACACTCATTAATTAGGATTCTTCTCAAAGACGTCCCTTCTTTCCCATTTAATGATTTGTTCATTTATTTATACAGTACGGGCTCATGGACATTTATGTGGTATTTATTACAGCTTCTTGCTTTCATTGTGGGAACCCTCTAGGTTGGCTCCCGTGCCTTAGACATGCCAGCTGCATTTCCAACCTTTCTCACTCCCTGATACAGACTTCAGTGTCAGAGAGGATCCAGCTAGAGGCTTGGCTGTCAACTGCCAGCGCTATCCTACAGGGACATGCTTCTCCAGGAGACAGGCTTGCCTGAAGAAGGCACCTGAGCCTTCCTCCTTGGTGGCTTTGTCATGGGACAGGAATAAGGCCTGGCTGGCCAGGAGGATGGAAAGATTCAGGTGTGGTAGGTTGGTAGTCCAAGCTTGTCCCTGAATAGTGAAGACACAGACAAAAATTGTCCCTTAGGGTTACAAGAATTCTTCAGTGGTGGCCTTGAAAACAGTTCCTAGCTAGGGCTGGATGCACCAGGGTCTGGGTCTGGGTCTGGCTAGCCCAGCCTCAGTAGCAGAGGGAGGAATGGGAAAGCCCAGAATGGGACAAAGGACAGGGTTCAAGGAGTTTCTGCATCCTCAGCCCAGGAAATGGCTTTGTCTCTTCTTCCCATCTGTGAGCTTTCCACCCTCCAGCTGCCTTGAAGGAGTGAGGGTCCTATGGGGGACCATCGGCAGGAGCCCATAGCCCAGGCATCTGTTATTAGGGGTGTCTCCCTCTACCAGTATGTAATTCCAGGATTTATAGGTATAAAATCCAGGCAAGGCAAGTGGCGATCTGGATGAGGCCCTGGGGGCAACCTGCCTGAGAATAGGCAGGACAGCTGTGGTGCCTCTTGCTTGACCTTAGCGACTTCTGAGATCCATCTTCCTGCCTCTGTTCTTACCCAGTGTAGGACACTGGCCCTGTATATCTCCCCGAGGGACTCAGAAGCAGCAGCATCAGTGGCTCTGGGGGATTTGCTAGAGATGCATTCTCTACCCTGTCTGCCCTTGATGGACCCAACACCTGCCCATGCTGAACCCTAAGCTCCTCTGAGCACCGCTCTGCTGCTTGGTTCCAACAAACACCAGGTAACTCATGGGTTCTGGCTCCCCACGGGCTCCCCGGCAGGAAGGACACTTGGGGCATTTACCAGAGCTTCTGGAGTTGGGGATGTGTGGCATCTGCTCAGGGTATAATACTCCTGAGAGTGTAAAATGAACTCTATGTATTCCTGCTTTCCCAGAGACAGAGCCAATGATGAAGCTGCCCTTGCTTTGTGTACCCCAGGGCCTCCTGTGAGCCCAGACCCTCTTAGGGCTTTAGCCTCCCAAGTATCCTGTTCTGCAAAGAACTGGTGCCCCCCCTTGCTTTCTGTCCCTGTGCCAATTCTCACCCATGTGTTGCAGGATGATGGGTTTAGGGCCGAGTTACGTCTCCCCACAAAGCCTGCAGAGACAGCCCCACGCCATCTCCTTGATGTTGCAGGCATTTAAATTGCCATTTTATTTAAATTTATGTCCGGAGACACAGGCGGAGAAAGGGCCATTTCAAAGTCAGTTTCTACTTTATGGCTTTATGGGGATTGTGGCTAGCAGCTGTCGAAAATATCTTCTGCTCCCACATGGCAGAGGGGCACGTGGGCACACGACTGGCTCTTTCAAGATGGGATTTGCCTCTTGGCCAGCTAGGAACTCTAGCTTAGTACCCCAGTGCCGGGCTGAGCCCTGATAAGTCTTGTCTTGGCTTCAGTCTTAGGCAGCCCTGACCTGGGCTATTGTTGCTTGCTCACAAGAATGTCAGGTTCACCTGGACTCCTTTAGTCTCAGAGCATCTTTGGGCAGATCTGCCCGATACGTAAACACACACACACACACACACACACACACACACACACACACACACCGTGACTCTGGGCAGCTGGTCTTCACAGCTGGAGGAACATCTGTTCACATGCCCTGAGCTGATGGGGTGGAAATAGGAGGCTTTTCCCAGCATCCTCACCAGAGAGCAACACCATCAGCTTAGAGTACCCCAGCATGGCTCCTGGAACCCCCAAAATAGCCCAGCTTCTAGCTGTGTCCTCAGCCAAGATTCCTGATTCGGCTGAGGTGTCTCTTTAACATGGGGCTGGGTTGCTCCAACCTTGCAGCAATGGTTTGGTGGCTGGCTGAAACGCTGAGCGGAAAGGGACTTTGCAAAGCCTGTCAGTGGGGCTCCCAAGGTGGAGAGCCCATGTTGGGGAGCTGTTGTACAGGACTGACCTGTTGAGCCAGACAGCTGCCATCTTCACGAGTTCAACCGTGCTTGTTTGCAAAGGTCCTAGATGGCCTTGTTGACGGTAGACATTCCCTCATAGAAGGAGGGGGTAAGGAGGGGACATGGGACCCTTATCTGAGAATCTAGCTACTCTTTCCAACCAGTTGCATGAAATTCTACATGTGGCCTTGTGGCCTCAGAGTCTGGAGATAGGGTAGAGCATATAGGCTGGGGAAGACTGGGGGAATGGGACTAATGGGAAGCCATCATTCATTCTAGGTAAAGACCGTTCAATGCATCTGCTTGTGTGTGTATGTGTGTGTGTGTGTGTGTGTGTGTGTGTGTGTCTGTCTGTCTGTCTGTCTGTCTGCCTGTCCATGTCCCAAGCGCCTGTCAGTAATTGACACCCATGCTTTGTAAATAAGCCCAAAGGACTTATTAGTTCCTCATGAGAAACTTTGGTGGACTCCAACTTTGGTTTGTCACTGGGACCTTAGAAGGAGGGGGAATCATCTGGGATCAGTGTGGTAGATGTGGCCAGCATCTGTGTAGGTGATCACATGATAGAGCTTAGCAGTCCCTGGCTATTCCTGGAGAGACATAGAAATTTAAGGGGGTTCACCTTGCTGCCCCATCTTTTTCTTTATTTTTGAGACAGAGTTTCTCTGTAGCTTTGGAACCTGTCCTGGAACTCACTTGGTAGGCTAGCCTTGAACTTGGAGATCTACTGTCTCTGCCTCCCCAGTGCTGGGATTAGTCTTAAACTGAACAAGCTCAGGGAAGATTTTGGTGTCTATGGTCCCCATAGCCATCCAGTCCTTTCCTTCAGCTATTTGACAGAAGTACTGAGTGTCTCACGTGCAGGGAGTGTCTCCTGAAGGAAGGGACTGTGGCTAACATCTCAAGAATGTGGGCCCCATCGTAGAGACACGGTGAGGTGGGCTTGATGAGCCGGACACACGGGGAAACAGGAGGAGGTAGAAAGACAGGTGGCTGTGTCCTCAAGAGGGTGGGTACATGCTAGGGACTTCCAGTGGGTCTGTGTGTCACCTTGACAGCATACAGGGAGAGGAGGGAGTGGAGGAGAAGGAGGAGTCAGCCAGAGTGGAGCGCCTCAGGTGGGGCACCCAGAGGAGCCAGAGTGGGTCCAGGACTGGGATAAGAATTGGAACCCGGGACCAGGAGGCCTTAAGTCACTCTGTGCAGATCGCACTGGTTGAGGCCAGAGCCAGGCGAGGTGTCCAGATGAGGAGGTGTGGCCAGAGGGTGATAGGATCAGCAAGCGCAGTCATCCAAGCTCAGGCAAGCACTGTTTCTGGAAGGGAGTGGCCAGCGGCTATCTTGGGCTGCAGAGGCGTGGAGTGAGATGCAGCCAGGCTGTGGTGGTCCCGGAGAGCTGCGGGTGGAAACGCTTTGGGTCTGGGAGCCAGATTGGAGTAGGCTGCGGAGCCTGTGGGAGGTGAGAAACGGAGACAGTGGGTGCCACTGGTGCTTCCAGCCCTACTTTTTTTTTTTTTTTTTGTCATTCTACTGATTTATTTACACAATCGGTACAGAGAATGTTCTAGAATGCCAGTTTAAATCCTCAGATGGAACACGAATGTGAGAGACCAAAAGTACATAAGAAGCCAATGAGCTGGCAGGGTCATCACAGGCAGCCAAGCCCATGGAGCACACTGACAGCAGGGCACTCCCAAACTCAGGGCAGTGGTCCCAAAACTCAAGTGGCTATTTGTAAGGGATTGGCTCCACTCCTGACATGCCCGGGGCCGTCTTCTGAGGCCACTCAACAAGGGGCACATGCTCACAAATGCACAGACTGTGAAGGGGGATTTTAGGGGGCAGGGGTTGATTATCACCCTGTCGAGAGAGGAGGGCGAAGAGTGGGTGCAGAAGTAGGAGGGTGTTCAAACTCTGGTGGGAAGGGTTCCGTTGAACAGGAGTATTGACTGAAACAGGAGGTCCAGGGTAGGTGTTGGTACCTGGAGGGGAAAATATCTGCCTCTCTCACCTGGATGTCTGCATGGTCGCTGTCCCCACAGATGTCTTTGGTGTCCAGCTCAGGGCAGGTTCCCTCATACAGGGCTTAGCTCTGCAGTGTTCAAATCACTTGGGAACTAGAAGCTGAGTTTGCAGGTTTGACAGTGATCTGGGCTCCCACCTACTTGAGAGTGGGATGGGACTGTGGGTAGAGCAATGGGTGGGGACCGTTTCAGTTCTCATAGGTGCAAACAGCCATCCCCATCCGGAGCTGTTCAGGCATTCACATGTTTGCATACACATTCATGTCTGTACTTTGACGCAATATGCACCAAATGTGCATACATGCTCAACTATGCAGGCATAGCCACCTTACATGTATGTCCACCTATCATACACCTTACATGTATGTTACACCTACCAAACACATCCAAATAATACCAACACACTCATGCCAATACCAACACTGACCAAGTATGTTCACACCCACACCTTATACACACATGCATACCCACCAAGCACACAGGCATACCCGCAAGGCACACAAAGAGCCACCAAGGACACTCACACATACACATGCATACCCATCAGTCACATGGTCACACCCATCCCACAATGCACATCCACAGACATGCACACTCACAGGGACCCCCACCAGGCATCCCTCCCACATGCACACTCACCATTTGTGTACTCAGACTCACTAAGCACACAGGCATACCCATCATGTACACACACACACATACACACACACACACACTCACCATACCACATATGCACATCCACCACATCACATGCATGTTTCCAAGCATGTATCACGTCTACCACACACAAGCTCACCCATGTACATACATGCATATCCACTATGCACACCCACCCACCACACACATGCATACCATCATGCACATAGAAACACCCCTGGCATGCACACACTGTTTAAGAGGCCTTGAGCCCAGGCCGGCTCTTCCTCTTTCTCAGACCCAGGCAGGTGCAGCTGTGCAACGCAGAGCGCAGCTTCTGAACCCCAAGTCCCCGACTAAGTGGGTGATGTGTAATATGTCACCCTGGAGCCCTGAGTGGAGATGCGATTCAAACAAAAAGGAGCAGCTTTTGATTTTCTTTGCCTAGAGGGTGCTACCTTCCTTGGCTTTGCTGGTGTTTCAGACATGAGGGAACCTGGGTGGCCAGACAGGCTCTCGACAGACCCCGTCTGTCTGGGGGCCAGGCAGGCTCTCGTCAGGACCCCGTCTGTCTGGGGGCCAGGTAGGCTCTCGTCAGGACCCCGTCTGTCTGGGGGCCAGGTAGGCTCTCGACAGACCCCATCTGTCTCTTGCCGGTCGGCACTGCTGCCTTGCTACTCCAGAGCAACCTGCAGCTTCTGTCAGTTGATAGCAGAGACCACCTGCCGCTCACACCTTCCTGCCGCTACGCAGAGGAACTGACAAAGCTGTTGTCTTTGTCTGTGCCCGTGTCCCCAAGTTCCTCATTGATGGCTGGGCTGCATGACCTTGAGTGTCCAGGGAGAAGAACGGTGTTTGGGCCCCATAGCATTGCAGTCACCCGGGCCAGGAGCTCCTGTGGAGGTTCTTGTCCTGCCCAGTGGGTGGTATAGCACCTTCTACACCTGGTCCACAGGCTTTCATCTGTACTGAGCAACTGGGAGCGTTTCCTTCAACTGCCAAGTGACCATGAGCTGTGTCAGTCAGGCTACAGCTGAGGAAGTAGACAGTGTATCTTTTGCTAAATGTTGGAGCCAGGGAGAAGATGAAGGGTTGGGAAAGATCTTAACACATTAGAGAAATGTCTCAATTTATCCCTCACAGAAAACCTCCCAGTGTCCCCGTAGAACAGCCCTTCAATCTTGGACTCTGTTGCTGACCTGGGAGTCCCCAGCCCAGGGTCTTCCTTAGTACCCCGGAGGATTGGCTAGTTCTGCCCAGTCCATGCTGTAGCATCTACTGCCCACTAGATGGCGCTGCCTCCTATCTGTGTTCTGTTCCTAGGGACTCAAGGAGTTGAGAGTGTCAAAGGCCCTTGTGTCAGCAGAGGGATGGGGTCAGAGCAGCCTGGGGCATGTGCAATCATCTCCCCTCTGGGTTTGGCATGCAGAATATGGGCCGTTCATTAGCTGCAGGAGAAGCGTCTTGTTACGAGAAATGTCCCCTCTGTGGAGCGAAGGCTTGTGAGCAGAGATTCAATGCGGACTATAAGGGGACATGAGGTGACACTGTGCAGTGGTCACATGCCTCTGCCATCCCTATTGGACGACATGGATGCAGAACCTTGATAAGAGTGCATGGAAAAAAAAAAAAAAGAGTGCATGGTGCCCAGCTCGTCACAGGTGTTGGATTCTGTGTCCACAGCAGAACACTGATGCTTCTCCTCTTCAAATCTTCGATGGTATCCCTGGGGGCTTTGGGTATCTCATGCTTACTATACAGTCCCTGTGCAAGACACAGGCAGCCAGGTGTAGGGCCCACCAGCAATGCAATGGTCCCTGATGGGATTTGGTTTTGTCTCAGCAGGCATTGCTTCGGATCCTTGTCACCAGGGCTGTGTCAGCCCCAATATCATCCAGAGGCTGAAGGAAGACTGAGTACTGGGGTTGCTTCTTGGGCCTTCATGACAGAGGAGCAACAAAACCTAAAACCCATTGCCAGGTTGGCCACCAGGTTCCTATGAGGATGCCCTTGAGTGGGGAGCCTATGGTTGGAGCCTAAAACATCCCAATGTGGGAGGCTGGCAACTTGGCCCTTGGCAAAGTGCCCCGCCCTGGGGCAGACATGACCTCTGATACTAGGACGCAGTGGGTGTCTGGAGTCTGCCTTGTAGTGCCCCAGTCATACTAATAAGAACACACAGGTGACTTCCGAGGAAGCAGTGGGCTGTTACATCTGTCTCTGGGCTCCTTTCTGACTTCAAGCCTCTTGTTGTGAAAGGGAGGCCCCGAAGGTGCATGCGGGCCTGGCTCCTCACTGTATGTTTGTCCTACCCTGTTGCCTAGGTTGGCCTGGGTCTTTGCAGACCTGCTGGGAAGGGAGAGAAGGTTGGCGAAAATGTTTGCCCCATGTGGATGACTAGGAGACGGCTAACTTCATAGAGGCCAGGTCAGCAGCTGAGGCACAGGGCCAGGGCTAGTTGGTCCTTTGGTGTCTGGGGAAGTCATATCACAGGTCCTTGTGTGTCAGGGAGAGAGGGAATCCGGACATCAGCCAGGACCACTGCATCTCAGGACAGGCACCCTTTCCTGACCTGTATGGAAGGAAGCATTGTGGGGCTTTGGGAGCTCCTCCTGCTCTCTAGGGCATTAGGACCAGAGCCATGGGCTACCATCAGCAGGCACCCAGGCTGCCCCCTTCTGCAGCACTTTGGCTTTTGGGAGAACTAGGGTAACCCGGGGCCATTGTCTTCAACCCAATGCACACCATCTGTGGCTGGGAAGAAGAGAGTGGTGGATGGGTCTGGTGACATTAGTTGCTGCAGACTACTGCCCAGGGAGTGTCCACTGAAGGCCATGTGGACTGCGGAGTTTGGTTATCAAATTTTCTAGAAGAGTGGAGAGAGGTGCCTTTGTAGGCACAAGAGGAGAGGGTGGCCGTCTTCCTGAATGTGACAGGCTGGGAGCTCCGGGTCTGGATGAACCCTATCCGCAGGGTCCCGCTTGAGTCCTCACATGCTCACCTGCGTTTTCACATCCTCCAAGAGTGCAAGAAGTGAGTGCCACACTCCCCAGAGCTTCCCGCATAGACCAGACTCTGGCCTTGAGTGGCTCCCAGCCTGTGCTGAGGTCTCCATGGTCTTCCCCAGGGCAGCCTGGGAACACTCTGTGTATACTGCCCTGCACAAGAACTCCGAGGACAGATTGGCTAGGTGCTGCAGAGGGAGAAGCTGTACCCCCGCCCCCCAACACTGGCTCTATCCTCAGACTCCACTAGGGAGTGCGGCTCCAGACTCCAGTCCTTCCTGACACTCAGAATACACCCTCTTCTTCCCCCATCACACCCACGGTGGCCTCCTGTTTTCTCCTCAGTCTCCTTTGTCTTTTCCAACCCAGTGACTCAAAGCCAGCTAAGATGGCTGTGATGCTTGAAGGGCTGGATTTTAGTATCTACTGAAGCCTCAGTGCATCCAGACCCTGCCAGATCCGCGGAAGCCTTCACTTCCTTTCCAGTTTAAAAAAAATTAAATAAAAACCTACAAGACTGTCCCCTGTGGCTCTGAAATCCAAACAGTGTAAATTTCAAAGATTAAAGGGATCTGAGCCCCCCAGCGAGATCCCCTTTTCCCTGGCGCTAAGAATCAGGGCCTTTAATTGCATTTCCTGTTTGCAACTGGTGAATAAAATATTTAGACAGCCTCTGCTGAAGGCTCCAGGCACAGCCCAGCCTGCAGCTGCACTGTTCCCCAAAAGGAAGGCACACAGACAAAAAAAAAATTAAAATTAAATAAATGCCAGATATATGCAGATGTATCGTTTTAAGAATTCATAAGAACTTTATGCAATTATTTTGAATGCAATTTATTTTGGCTAACCGGTGAAGCCATTAACCCATCTAACTAACTAGAGAGAGTAGATTGAAGCAGGATTTTTCTAGAAATCTCACAGGATAGTTTCCCAGGGAACGTGGTGGCTTAGCAGATTCCTGAAATGGAGGTCCCCAAAGCCCTATTGGAGTCAAACAATGTAACCAACAAGGGATTTCAGCATGAGCCTGGGACTAGGGACCCCTGACCTGGTATTGGGGCAGCTTCTTTGTCGGTGTCCATTTGGAAAAGGCTTGCAAACAACCTGGGACCTTGTTTCCCTAGCCATCTGTACTCAAAGTAGTCTGTGAGAAGCCCTACATGACAGTGAGAGTCACATGGTGCCCACATGGGAGACACACACACACACACACACACACACACACACACACACAGCAGGCTGGCACCTCGGAGTACCCTGGGATTGGGCCTCCGTATGGCCTGACCACCCCCAGATAGGGGAAAGGGAGTTGGAACAAGTGCCAAGCTGGCAGTCCCAGCTGGGATGCTGTTTGCCAAGATCCTAGAATCTCTTCTTATTTTATAAGAAGTAACAGTGTAGCAGCCCCAGGGGGGCAGCCAGGGAACCTATGTACCACCCGCCAAACCACGCACAGGGTGAAGGGTCAACCTCCCAGTGAGCGATATCACCCACTCTACAAACTGTCGGAGCAGGAGAGTGTTCCCAGGAGACTTGGGGCTCTCAGTGGGAGTGTGTTGTCTCTCCATGTTAAATGATAGAAGCCTTTCTGTGTAGGAAGCTGTTGACAGAGAAGCAGTTATGAAACCTAATTTGGCATAGGAAGGTTCCTTTGCTGCGGAAGGCTCTGGAAACTGATTGCTGACCTGGGAGAGTAGACAGGGAGGAGTCTGGGACCCCAAGGGAACAGTGGACACTTATGGAGTCTAGGGACCAACCCAAGGGAGCAATGGACACTTATGGAGTCTAGGGACCAAGAGGGCATCCATGGACCCTTGTGAGACGAGCAATGGGACGGGCAAGGGAGCAATAGTTTGGTCCCTTGTGGAGCCCTGCCCACACCCATCTGTACCCTCTTCCCCGGGCCCTCTGGTTGAGAAAGGAGCTGTGGAAGTGTGAGGAGGGCCTGGGTGAGAGGAGCAGCAGCCACCTTTCCCCATTCTACCTCAGAATGGAAGTCCTTGCGTGGCAGTTTAAGAAAAAACCTGGTGATCAATTTCAAAGGCTCCTTAGGCCAGCCTAGGCCCAGCCATTAGACCCCTGCTACTGCCTGCTAGTCTTGCTGTTCCCAGCCATCCAGGCTCTGCCAAGCAACGCCCCTCCCGCCCCTAAACTCTATCGTTAGAGTAGAAAACCACTAACAGTCAAGCTTGCCTGCAAGGTCATATGCCCAATGAGCTTTAAAATAAACGGGATATAAAACGTAGAGATGAAACCACACAAGGTTCTGGTTGAGAGACAGCTGTGAGCTGCAGAGGGAAAGAGAAGGCCTAGGTGACCTTGAGAGTCTGCCCTTCTGACGTGCACACGAGCAGCAGATGAAGATGAAGGAGAGGGAGGGTCATGCATTAGGGTCTTAAGCTCTTCTCTGCCCTCCATCAGGTCACCTGCCTGCCTCTCTAGGCTGATGCTGGGCCTTGAAGAGTCCTAAAACAAACTGTTTGCTGCTCTGAGTCTTCAGTGCTTCAGGCAAGCCAGTCCTGGGGTCCGACTTCACCCCAGTGCACCTAGGTTTTCCTAAGGGTGCCTGGGGGTTGCTTCCGGCTCCTATAGTCCCCCAGAACTACTTCAGCTGACAGGGAGGCAGAGCCTGGGGTGGACCCCTTCTGCTTCTCACTGGCCCGGGGCCTTGAGAAGCATGGTGTTCTGACCCTCAGGGTGAAGTGGAGGGGGCTCACTCCACATTGGCGAGGCTGGGAGTAGACATGGAGCAGAAAGGTTCTGTGTACCTGCCTGGCTCTGGCAAGGATGAAGGTCTCGGCTGCCCAGTGTTTCCGGGCGGCTCTTCGGAAGTGAAGTGTTCCTTTGGGGATCTTGAAGAAGAGCCTTCATACCTATGTCCACTGTGGAAATTCTGGGAAATGCGCGCATTAAGACCGAGGAAGGAAGAGCTGTCCCTGACTGTCCTGTGACTTCAGAGCAGGGGTGGTGGGGCTCCCTCTGGGTTTTCCCACTCTCTTGATTCTCTTTTGCAAGAATCGCCTTACACACTTCCTCAGCCCTGCGTGCTGTCCGAGTTGGATGACACACTCACTAATAGCGTGATGCCCCTGTGTTGCAAGATGGGCCTGCTGCTCACAACCCTCTGCAGTGGAGGGTTGGACGGCGTGGACTCTTCCCACGCTTACCTCTGAGTCAGTGGATTGCTGTACTGATGGGTGCATTTGACCTGCTAATCACACCAAAATTTGGCGAGCTTGGTTCCTGGAGTGGCTTGGCTGTGGGGTGGTGGAGACTGAACTCCTCACAGCCAAGTTGACTGCAGGGGTTGGAAGGAGGTGGTTCCCCCAAGCTTCCAAGGCTGACCACTGTGTTCCTCCAGGGGGCGCCATCTGTTGAGACATGAAGTCAAAGGTTTCTTTTAGCATTGAGCACCTGCTGGGGGAGCACCCCCATGCCTGCCCCGCCCCCTGAGAATCGTTTGCTCTTGCTGCCAGGACCTTGAACCTGGGAGAGGAAAGGTGTGACCGCACCTCTACCCCACGGTCTGGTTGCCAGCTTTTGCTTTGCTTTCCCCTGGACGGCGTTGGTGGGTTTGGATGGAGCTGTTTTTGAGGAAGTGTCCTGAATACAAACCCTGCCTCATCTAAGACCTAGCCCTGAAGTGTCCTGGTTTCTCTGTGCACAGTGCTGGTCTCTTCAGGGGGCCCATGGCTATTGTGCCATCGCACGAGGTTACTTTGTACTGTCCTTGGGAACAGGAGCCCCTGAAGGCTCTCTGTGCTGGGTCCCCACAGATACCCGACACTTCAGGCTGACTTCAGAGTGGGGAAGGCTGTTGGAAGCTCAGATTCCCACTGTTAACACCTTTTCAACCTTGCCTGAATGTGGCTTGTTGGAAATGTAAAGATAAAGCCACTGAGCCCAATGGCTTTTCCTCCCTAGGCTGTGGCCCTTCCAGAATGTGAGCCCACCCTCAGTATGTTCCATTTCTGGGACTGCCCAAACCGAGCACACCCCCAAATTCCTTAGACTCAGGAAGCCAGAGACGCTTCTTTACTAATGCCAATGTCCCACCATTTTTAATTAAACTTGAGAACAGGGGGGAACGGTGCATCTGGCTGTTTCAGACATGAATTATGAAACCCTCCCCTCCAGATGTTCCCTCAGCCGCTTGCCCACGGGCTCCAGTTGTCTTGTTTTTCTCTAAGTTTTTTTTTGTTTTTCTCATATATAAGCAGTATTTCCTTGCTTCCTTTAGGAGGCTGGCCAGTTGGGTTTAAATCAAATCCCGGATCTCAACATATACTGGAGGCCAAGAGCTATATCACATGCTGCTGGCGCTGGCATAGAAAGCACCTGTTCCTGCTCTCATGGCTCTTGCAGAGACGACAGTGGATTTTTCAAACGTTCACTCATTTGCTCATGGTGGCGAAGGGTGTGAACATATTGGGTGCCAGGGTCTGTGCCCACTGCAGGGCTGGAGGAAGAGAGACCCTCCAGGTCTTCATAGTTCATCGGAGGGCAGAGCTCACAAAGACCTGCCCAGCTAGCACCTGGGAGCTCCTGGAAGAAAAGCGTAGGATCCTGGGAGCATGTCTTTATTCTGCTATTTATTGGAGCATCTGTTCATGGCTAGGTTATCTGAGACGGGGAGGGAGGCACACGGTTCAGGAAGGAAACTCACACTTTAGCACACTCATTCTGTGGCCCTGCTCCACCCAACACCCCTTACCATCTTAGTAACTGTACGTTTCTTTTTATTTGCTTTCTTTCCTTTATATTTTTTTAATTTTATTTTTGAGACAGGATCTTGCTATGTAGATCAGGCTGACCTCACATTTAGATCTGCCTGCCTCTGCCTCCCAAGTGCTGGGATTAAAGGTGTGCGCCACCACTGCCCATCCTAGAACTATACATTCCTTGTCTTCCATCAGTGATGTTGTTAACTTGGTGTGGAAGAGGCTTGGGCTGGTTGTGTGCCAGAGAGAGAAAGTCACATGACTGCAGGTTATCCTAGGTCATCTACTGGTCCACTCGTCCACCCATCTGTCCATCCGTTTATTCATCTGTCTGTCTATTCTTCAATCCATCTGTCCTTCCATCCATCCATCTACCCATCTATTGTCTGTCTATCCATCATTCTTGCACTTAGCCACCATCCTTCCTTCCTTCTTTCCTTCCTTCCTCCCATCTATGTTTATAGATACCTATTTATCCACTCATTTATTCAATCATATTTTTAAAGTGGTCAGTTGAATCGCTTATTCTCTTTAGTCTTAATTTTCTCATCTGTGAGAAATAAATATGATGTTCCACTCCCCTCCTACAATTGTATGGAATTGTTTTAGCCAATATGAGGGGTCAAAAGGATGGGAGCAGTGCTTGGTATGGCAGGGGCTGCGGGCGCTACCTTTAGAGCTGTCCAGGATGGTGGCAGAACTGGAGATGGACTGCATTTGCTTTAGGCTCCTAGCCATCTACTGATGGCTGCACTCTTGAGCTCCAGGAGCCAGGATCTTTATGTAGAAGGAGAGTTTGGGCCTCACATCCAACAGCCGCTGCGACCATTAAGTTCCGGCACGGCGCCTTGGAGTCAGGACCACGAGGTGTCCATGGAGGGCTGTGGGTCATCTCCTTCTCATCTCTGTCTTCATTATAATTTTTACCCGGCAAACATTCATGGGTTGTTCTGTGCTGAATTGTGTGTCTCTGTCCCCAGTCTTCAAGGTCACCGGGCAGTGATGATGGTTTTTTATTATTTTTATTATTAAAGAAATTCTTCAGAGACTTCTAAAACAGGTGACCTTTTCAGAATTTGTGGTTGACATTATCTTAAGCTCAAGTTGAGCTTCTGGCCAACCCTGGGTGAAGACCCACGTGGATGTCCTCCCTAGGGCATCTCCAGAGGACTCCGGGTGAAGACCCACGTGGATGTCCTCCCTAGGGCATCTCCAGAGGACTCCGGGTGAAGACCCACGTGGATGTCCTCCCTAGGGCATCTCCAGAGGACTCCGGGTGAAGACCCACGTGGATGCCCTCCCTAGGGCATCTCCAGAGGACTCCGGGTGAAGACCCACGTGGATGCCCTCCCTAGGGCATCTCCAGAGGACCCTGAGTGAAGACCCATGTGGATGTCCTCCCTAGGGCATCTCCAGAGAACTCCGGGTGAAGACCCACGTGGATGTCCTCCCTAGGGCATCTCCAGAGGACTCCGGGTAAAGACCCACGTGGATGTCTTCCCTAGGGCATCTCCAGAGGACTCTGGGTAAAGACCCATGTGGATGCTCTCCCTAGGGCATCTCCAGAGGACCCTGGGTGGGGACCTTTGTGCACTTCTCTGGGTGTCTCCCGAGATCATTCCAGAATGATCTCCTTTATAAGCTTGCACTGAGGATCTATGAGGTTTGCTCTTGGCCTTGGGAAGTCCTGGTGAGTGCCCCTGGCCAGTCCTACATCCACTGAGCCCCCAGAAAGCAGCTCCTGGTTTCCCTTTGAGCAGCATCTTGGTGACTTGGTGTCCTACTTTTGAGTTTGGGGACACGTTTTGCTTTATTCAGCCTCCTGTTATGAATAATTAGTGTTCCCTTTCAGAACAAGAGGGGACTAGCTGCTCCCTCCCCCAGGAGACAGGGTCAAGCCTTGAACAGTCACCTCTCATGGCTCCCCAAGGAGGTACCACAATGACTGCTGGGCCTGTCGTGTGTCCGGCAGTGCAGACACTTGTCAGGAACATGCAATGAGTATCTACAGAATGTCTCTCCCCTTTCTCAGTTCTGTGTACATAAAGCAGGCTTCTCTCTCAGTTCCTTCTGGTAGGAAGATGGTTAAGCAGCCATCAGGAGCTTTTTCCATAATGGGAGAAATCCAGGCCTGCATTCAAGAGCAGAAGAAGGAGGGGGTGACGCTCTGGGAAGGGAATCAGGGAGAGAGGCATTATGGGACAGCAAGAAGGATCCCCTATGTCCTGGTGTTTGAGGTATTGGACTATGTGACTTGTCTGTGAGCTTTTGTAGGCAATAACCCATCCTAGAGTGCTGGTAGAAAGTCACCACAAGGCCACACTCATCGTGAAAGCCAGCACTGGGGACCAGGCTGAGGTGCACCTGCTCTGAGTATCTGAGGCACAGAAGGGACTGGGCTGTCAGGTTCCTTGTGACCTCAGCAGGACATGCTCTACCCTAAAGAATATAGCAACCTTGGCCTAGCTCTTACCAGGCCGAGGACAGCCAATGGAGTGACAGGAGGAGGAGAAAGACCTTTGGGCTTGTGGCCCTGGCTGAGACCGGTGTGTTTGGCAGGAAGCACCCCATGTGAATCCTTGTCTTTCACTTGTGGGGGTGCTGATACTGATCACCCCAAAGACCAAGATGGGCAGTCAGATTGAGGAGGGAGCAGGTGATGCCTAAGAGGGGACTCACTGTATGGAGGCAGATGAACACAGCTGGTCAACAAGGCAGGGGAGACAGACTGACCTGGGGCCTTCCTTGCCTATTGCAGCCCCTGTGGAGACCCAGGACTGGAGACTTGATCAGCGTAACGGAAAGCCTGTTCCCTGGGAACACATGGAGGCCTTAGGACATGCACGTCCCTATCTAAGAACAGTTTTTAACCACGTCCCAAATGGCATAGGATAAATAGGCAGGTTAGGCTTCTGTTCTCACTTACAGGGGGGGGAGGAGGATTAAACTACCTCTCCACACCCAAGAGGAAGGGACCCGCCCAAGGTCAAGAACAGGACAGAGTCAAGCCCCAATCCCAGCCCTAGGAGCCTGTAGTCAGGCGCAAGGTAGTGGGGTTAGGGGTTCTCGTAGCAAATGAGTCAGGGTTTTGATGGGTAGTCTGGGCCATGAGTTGAGGCAGCCACCAAAAGAAGCCACGGAGGCTAAGGATGTCGATTCCAGAGACTGTGGCAGGAGGTTCCACTGCCCTGGAGAGAATTTCAGAACAGAGCGCACAATGGAAAACTACCCCCTTCTGTGTCCAAACCCTGGTTGGCACTGTTTTCAGAAGTGAATCTTGTTTTTTTTTTTTTTTAAACTTTGTATTAAAAACACAAACAACTGCTTCAAAACAATAATGAATGAAGCCCAGACACGGCACCAAGAGCCTTGTTATCAGCCGGGACGTGCTACCTTTGTTATGGTAGTAAGTACTTTGTCCTGAATTATTAGGTCAGAGGAACAGTTCATATGTTTAAACACACACACACACACACACAGACACACACACACACGCATGCACGCACACACCACCCGGCCCCTTGCTCACTGTTTATATTTCCTCCCATTTGCTCATAAGTGAACAATAAATTATTCAGCCAGAGCCCGCTGGAAGCCCCTGCAGCAGGCCGGCTGGTGAGCAGGTGGTGGGAAGGCTGGCAGAGGCTCGAGGAGCCAGTGGGAGCAGAGAGACAGAGCCCAGGGGTGCGTGGAGAGGATGAATGGTGCCAGATGGGCCTGGGATGTCCCCACTGGGCTGGACCTCTGCCCTGCCAACCCCAATGGTCCTGTGCTCAGGGCAAAGCTCTTGAGGGTTTTTCACAGTAGTGAGGTGCGAAGCATTGCCAGAGGGATGCTTGGGAATCGTCTGTGTCTCAAAGGGTTACAGGCTTCCAGGGGCTTGCAGGAGGAGGTTGAGGAAGACACACACTCCAGAACACCTGCTCAGGTCTATCCTCTTCGCCTCAGGTGCCAGGCTCCGTCACACTGGGACAGACACTGAACAGCCTCTGAGCCTGACACTGTCCTCTGTGCGGCCTGAAGTTGTAGCTTCCCAGCCAGAGGCTGGTGCTTTTGAACACTGTCACTGAACATCAGAGCCCTGAGGTGGACATCCTGAGAGGGCACACCCACTGACACATACACACACACATGCACACATGCACGCACACACACACACACATACACATATATATATACACACACACTCTCTTACTTCCTCCTTCCCGGCTGTTCCTGGGCCAGTCAGCTTTGTCCCTGGCCCCAGCCGGGTGGCACTCTGGTCTCCCTGACTGGGGCTCATGCTGCAAGGCTGGCCGTACAAAGAGGAGCCTCTGAGGCAGGTGTGGGAGTGCACGTTTGTCAGACCATACTTGTGAAGCTGAGGCAGGAAGATTGCCAAAGTCTGGGCTACACAGGAAGTTAGTTCCAGGACAGCCAGGGCTACAAAACCTGTTAGAAACAGACAGACAGACAGACAGACAGACAGACAGACAGACACATACCTAGACAGAGATACCCTGCCTCTTAGCAATTGCCATCCAAGGCCCTAAGCAGCCATTTATGTGCTCTCGACTGTGGCTTTGCTATTTCTGCGCATTTGCACGCATCAAGTGAATGGCCTTGGAGGTCTGGATCTTTCACTCAACACAGGCTTTGAGGTGCATCACACACTTTATCCTCCTACCCATGGAGGCTGCCTTTGCTTACCTGTCTACCTGTGCAAAGACACTGGCTGTGTTCCTATGGTTATTATGATGGTTTTAAATTGTATTCGTGTGTGTGAGTGTGTGTTTGCCTGCTTACCTGAATGTGTACCATGTGCATGCGGTACCCACAGAGACAAAAGACGTCTACACACCTGGGATCCAGTGATAGACGGTTGTGAGCCATCTAATGTGTATACCGAGAACCAAATCCAGTCCTCTGCAACAGGGGCAAGAGATGGCTGAGCTGTCTCCCCAGCATCCTTGGGTTATTATGAAGGTGGCCCTGTGCACACTGGGATTGTAGTGTAGACAGATGCTGTCATTTCCCCTAGGTGCATCCTTGGATTGGTGTGCTGGACAGCATGGGAATTCTGTGTTGTTCTTGGAGGGACTCAGCTCTTTGCAGACTGAGCTGCTGTGATATTTTCTGTCTCACCAGCTGTGAAACAGAGCTCTGACTTTTCCCAATCCACTCCCACTGACCCTACAGCTCACATTTGAAAAAGCCCTTCCTCCAGCTGCACAGGCAAAGCAGGACCTTACCTTGGCCATTGCGGCCTGTCTCCTGCCATCATGGAGCCCTTGTTGCAGAAGAGAAGTTACCTGTGCCTGTGCTCTTAAGGTTCCCACATGCTGTAGCAAGCCATGTCCCTGCATTCCCAACCTTCCCAAACCTCTTCACCCTTTAGCCCCCGGCACTGGGGAGCATGCAGCCTGTCTCCCCACCCTGAGAGGAGACAGGGCATCTCAGGCCAGCTGCTGGAAAGGGAAAGGAATAAAGCCAAGTCACTTTGAAGCCTCCCGGAAGTTCCTCCCTTCTTCCTGCCTCAGGCAGCCCCAGAGAGCATTTAACTCGGTCGGCAAGAAAAGGCCAGGCCAGGCGGATATTTTCTCTCTCTGCCAGAACAGCCCCGTGTCTGTCACAGCCAAGCAGATTTATGTTAGCAGTGAAACCGACAGAACACACAGGGCCCTGGCACTTTCAGAGCCGCCCTCCTAGCTTTCAGTGATGCGTATATTACAAAAGCAGTAACCACACAAGGCCCCTGCCCTCCCCAGCTGCAGAAACCACACAGACTGGGTGTGGAGACTGCGGTGCCAGAGGCCACCTGGGTATATGATGCCCATCGATTTTAGATTTGTGTGCAGCCGGAGGGAGTGTTCAGAGATCCAGGGACTCTACCAGGGGGGACTAGTTCTAGAACCATGATGCTGACTGACATATGTTACATCCAGCTGCAGGGCATCTGTCTTCATGTGACATCTGGTGGGGGACAGTTTCTGGCCACCACCACTTCTATTACTCCCCAGTGCCAGCTCTGTTCAGCCCTGATCTTCACTCCTCTGCCAGGTGTCTCTGGCTTGTTCTTCTGGGATGGTCTATAAAAGGCATCTTGCAGATACGACCTTCAGAATCCTCCTTTCCACTCAGTCCTGTCCCTGTGGGATTCGTCCAAACAGCTTGCCTGTCTATGGCTCCTCTCAACGCTGCATTTTCCGTGGTGGGATTGTTAGTTGCTCATCCACAGAAGGGCACCTGGTTCCTGTTTGGAGACAGGACACCTGAAGATGCCGGGAACATTTTTGTTTAAGTTTTGAGTGAATGTGTTTTCATGTCTCTGGGATAAATGCCCAAGAGTCCAATTGATGGGGAATATTGTTGTGGGTTTTGTTTTACAAAATGCTGCCTGCCTGCTTTTCAGAGTGCTTATAGCCTTCGCCGTCTCACCGGCAGGATGTGAGCTGTGCAATTTCTCTCACCCTTGACAGCCTTCGGTTCGGTTTTTATTTTTCCTTTTATTTGCCTTGTTAGGTCTGGTGCGGTAGCTCACTGTGGCTTTAATTTGTGCTTCCCTCTTGACTGGTGACACTGGCCATCTTTTCATGGGTCTATTTGCCATCTGCCTAACCCCTTTGGAGAAATGTCTGCTTATGCTTCTTGCTTGTTTTATAATTGCATTGCTTTTTAATTTGAGTTTTGAGAATTCTTTCTGTATTATAAATACTTGTCCTTTGTCAAATTTGTGATTTGTTGGGCTGGGAAGGTGGTTGAGCTGATGACATGCTTGCTGTGCAAGGGTGAGTGAGGCCCTGAGTTCCAAATCCCATGCAAAATAATCAGGGCGAATGATCCATGTTTGTAATCCTAGCCCCAGGGAAGCAGAGACAAGAGGGTCCCTGGGGCTCACTGGCCAGCAAGTCTAGCTGAGTTGGTAACTCCAATTTCAGTGAGAGACCCAGTCTCAGAAAATAAAGTGGAGAGAGAATGAGGAAGACAGATGTCAACCTCTGGCCTCCGTGTGTGTGTGTGTGTGTGTGTGTGTGTGTGTGTGTGTGAGAGAGAGAGAGAGAGAGAGAGAGAGAGAGAGAGAGCAATATTTTCTATTCTCTCTAACTTGTCTTCATCTAAATTGAAGCATCCAAAGATTCTGACCTAAATCCTGAAGATTTCTCTTAGCCTTTTTCTTCTAAAATTCTTATAGTTTATATTTTGTACTTAACATGGTCACTGTTGTGCCTGTGGGTGACCAGTCTCTTCCACATTAATTATTACAAATACTACGCTTCCTGCCTCAAAGTGCAGGCTCTCTGTCTGCTTCTCTGCCTCTTTCGCCCTGCCTCTCTCTGTCTCTGTCTCTCCCCTCTGTGTGTGTGTGTGTGTGTGTGTGTGTGTGTGTGTGTGTGTATGTGTACTGGCCAGAGGCTGATGTCGAGTGTCTCCCATTAATAATACTCTGTCTGACTTTTTCGAGGCGGGGTCTCTCACTGAACCTAGAACTCATGGGTTTGTCGAGACTAGTTGCCCATCCAGCTTCAGGAATCCTCCTCTCTCTGCCTCCCCAGCCAGGAGTTATGGGTGTTTAGAGTCACATCTGCCCTTTATTTGGTCCTAGGGGTCAGATTTGGGGCCTCATGTTTTTGAAGCAAACACTTCAGCAACTGAGCCACCTCTCCAGACCCTCAAATTGCTTTTGAAGTTTTGCTTGTGAGTTCTGGTTTCTCTTTTGACCCAAAGACCTGTGTATCTGTCTCTTGGCCTACCATTGAGATCTGCATTGCTTTGGGGTTGACATGACTGGGGCAACAGGGAATGAAGAAATCACAGACACACACAGAGAAAGGCTGGGGTCAGGTGGGCCATGAGCTCTGATGGAAACATCAAAGCCTGGAAACTCAGCTCTTTATTATATACAGCTGAATGAGGAGGTGTTCACTAACTTAGTAGCAGGAACAGTCTCAGGCTGCAGCCATCCTGGGAGAGGAAGCTGTGGTTGATAATTTCTGCACACACTGTGGACATTAGAACCAGATAGGGGAAAGGCCTTGTCATTCCCTTGAACCTGACCCTGGGAAGGCCTTGCCATTCCCATAGGCCTGAGGTGTTGGGTTCTTTGACAGGGCTATGCTCATAACATGAAGGCTCATTCATCCAGGAGTACACTTGTTCCCCGCAGGCCATTCCGCACCGTCTTGACCTCAGCTATGAATGACTCTTATCAGTGGAGAGAATGCTTCCTCTTATTATTCTCAATTTTAGAATCACTTGAGCTTATGGTTCTTTTTGGCTTTTGAAAAAGTCATTTTCTTTTCCATGAACATGTTAGAATGTATGTGGCTGTCAATCACACCCAATACATGTTTGGACAGGAAGGGTGCTAAGTCTATAGCTAAGCTGAGGGTGGAGTATGGTGTATCCTAGTCTTCCTATGGGTTTACAGCACCTCCATGTAGGTAGAGTTGCTTTTGTTGCATTTGAAGTTGTTCACGTGGTCCTGCAAGGATCCTACCCGGTCTGGGCTGGGTGAATGGGTTCAGACACTGAGATGAGAACAGGCTGGTTTAGGCCAGTTACCCAAGCTTCCCCTGATGTTGTGGAGTATCTGGGAAATTTGCTGAGAACTCTTTTCCTTTGGTCTAGTTAAGCTGCCAGATGAAAGTCACTACATGCTATATTTACTGGTCTTACTGCTGGACCTAGAACCTGGCAAAGCAGCTTAAGGAAGGAAAGGGTATTTGGGCTCACAGTTGGAGTGTGCAGACCGTCACAGTGGGGAAGCCACATCAGCGGGGGCGTGAGGCATCTGATCACATTGCATTGGAAATCAGGAAGCAGAGAGCGATAAACGCTGATGTTCAAATCTGCTTTCTCTTCTTATCCAATCCACGCTCCAGTACTGCTGAGTGGGATTGCCCACAGTTATGGTGGCTCTTCATATCTCAACTAATACAATCCAGAAAATCCCTTGCAGACATGACCAGAGATGTGCTTCCATGATGATTTTAAACACGGCCATGTGGACAATCAAGATTAACCGCCACATCAAGGTCACCCCAGAATGAACCAGCGATGTTCTCATGCTTGTGTTTTTCCTGGAAGACTGTGTAAGCAGAGACTGCTCTTTCGTTCACAGCTGCCCAGACCAGAATAATCACACAGAAACTATATTAATTACAAAACTGTTTGGCCTATTAGCTCAGGTTTCTTATTAACTAACTCTTACACCTTAAACTAACCCATTTCTATCAATCTGTGTATCAACACAAGACTGTGGCCTACTGGTAAGGTTTTGGTGTGTCCTTCTCCTTCTGCACCTACATGGCATCTCTTTGACTCTGCCTCCCTCTCTACATCTCTTCCAGTCTGGCTATATTCTGCCCTGCTATAGACCAAAGCAGCTTCTCTATTAACCAATGGCAATAAAACATATTCATAGCATACAGAGGGGAATCGCACATCACCTCCCCTTTTCTGTCTAAATAAAAGGAAGGTTTTTAAACTTAAGCATAGTAAAATTACATATACAAAACAGTTATTAAGCAAGAATTATAGTTGCAATATTTCTTTGTGAGTCTAAAGTTTCATATCTAATTTATCTTTTATCATAACTAAGGAAAACCATAACTATTTGTCTTCAACTCTTCAAAGACCCCAGAAAGATATAATAAGTAAACAAGAAGTGCATTGTAAGCAACTTCCAAAGTTCTAGAATTGACAGAGACATCTTGCTTCTTGGACAGTCACCCAAAGTCCTTCTGTAACATTGGGATATCCATCTTCAGCCTACAGGACCATAGTATTCAACAGACCTTTTGCACGAAGAAGGAAATTTGAAGATCTGTTCTGCCTTTTAATGACAAAGTTCATCAGTTGCTTTCTTCTGTGTCCTGCAGAATGTCTGGCAGACTCTTTCATGAAGCAGGAACCTGGAAGGACCATCCCATCTTTTGGAAAGTTTAGTAATTACTTTTCTGTAGATCCTACATGTCCAGTTCAAACAGCAGGCCATCAAGCAGTTCAGGAAAGGACATTTTTCCCCCAAATGGCTAGCCTTGTCACATTGAAGACAAATTTCATAATGAGTTTCTTCAATGCCCATCAATTTCCCTGAAGTAATGGGTACTGCCAGAAGCAGACATGTCTCATTGTTGAGAAAAGTGTAAGTTCTTGAAACCTTTTAAATGTAGGTCTTTGAAGTGTTGAAGATTATCTATCTAAATGAAATATATCTCTGTGTATCTAGAAAACATAATTAACATGATTACTAATTTGATTATTATAAGTGACTATTAATCTGTAATTTTAATTATATATTGCATTTTTAAATGAACTGCACAAACACAATACCTTGAACAAGAGCAGAAGTACATATATACATATAGCAGACCAACCTTAAATTTGTATCAATAGACCAAGATCCATGCCAATGTAAAGTATTCATTTCTATATCATATTTCCCTTTAAATAAACACAAAGATTTATAAACAAATATTTTTGGAGTTTGGGCATTGTTTTCTCCAAACTGCTTCTTGCTGTTTGTTGGACAAAGTATTTTTAGGGTTCATGGAGACCTTTCGGGTGGGGGTGTCTTGTTCCATCAAACCACGTTAGCTTGGAAAGAATCCATAGGTTCCCATCCTCTCTGGAAACAAAAGCAGATCCTCTTTTCCAAAGTAACATATCCTTAGACTCAAATTTTGAAGTCAAAATACCTTTTAAAGATATATATATATACATAAATATATACATATGTATGTATATATACATATACATATATAAAGATGTATATATATGTATATATTGGTTTATCTTAGCAGCCCCTAGATTCAAATGTCTCTCTGAAATCAAAAATATGCATAATCTCAACTCTCTGTGTATTTTCCATCTTTATGTGGCTTACTTTTAAACTTTTTTTATTTTATTATCTTTACTCCTTTAATCTATGACTGTCTGTACTCTTGTCTATACTCTTTTTCCTTTTTTCCCCAACCCTATGTATATTTCTTGGACACACTGTGACCCATTCAGAGGTTTATTTTTGTCTGAATCTGTCTTTATTGTGTATCTGCAATCATTTTCTGACTAGGAGCACGTTTTTAAAAAAATGCTTAGTGGGCATGGCTAAGGCCAACTCCATGGCCCTGCCTGTTGGCTCCATCCCACACAACATGGATGGAGGTATGGTCACTGCCTCTGTGAACCATGCTCATTGCCCCAGTTCCAGGGACACAGCCAGTCTATGTCCCCATTAAGCAACTTGTAGCTCTTTGCTCACAAACCCTATTTAAATGCTGTGTAGCAGGATCTCCTGAAAGAGCCAGAGACATTTGTGCTGCCAGCACAAACCAGGAATCCTTCTCCTAAAGAAACTGTGCCTCTGCTTGCTGCCAGCAAACAGAGCTTATCTAAAAAATGTGGCTACCAAGAAGCTCTAATTGTCTCCTATTTTTGAGGGCATAGAAGCCTTCTTTTTTTCCCTTAAGCTTTTTTTTAGAACTTATGTGGATCCCTGCCCCAGATGGTCAGTGCCATTTTGTAAGTGGAGACTTCTCTTTTGTTCCTGGCCACCCAGACCTGAATAATCATACAGAACTATATTAATTACAACACTCAGGCATATTCCTAGCTAGCTCTTACATCTTAAATTAACCTGTTTCTATTATGTTGTATTTTACCATGAGATTCTTGGTTTGTTACCTCTTGCTTCTTGGGCAGCTACATAGCATCTGCTTTCTTTAGTAGCTACATGGCATCTCTTTGACTCTGCCTATTCTCTATATCTCTGTTCAGATTTTCTGCCTGGCTTTATTCTGTCCTGCTATAGGCCAAAGCAGCTTTATTAGTTAACCAATAAAAGCAACACATATACAGAAGGACATTCCACATCAAGAGTGTGTTGAGGACTGGTACAACTTTTTCTTTCTATGTTTGGTAGAATTCAACAGAGAACCCTTCAGAGCCTGATACCTCTTTTTCCAAAAAGTTGTTCCTTACTGATATCAGGTCTTACTAGACACTGGCTTGTTCAGACTGTCTTTTCCTTGTGTGGAAATTTGGCTATCTTACATCTTTCAAGGGACGTTTTGTCCCAGCTAGACGGTCAGGTGACAGACTGATTATAAGTTTTGTGTAATAGAAACATACACCATGTACACTTTGCCCAACATTTTTTTTGCCACAATATCATGTGATTTCTTCATCTATATTTTTCACAACTGTGCAGTTTTCTCTGTGTGATTAAATTCTACTCTTTGTTTACCACGCAGCCTATTGGCAGGTTTTATATATGTAGTATACATTTATATGCATATAGTATCCATGGGCATTCCTGCTCATCTTCTTGTGGTCCTACTTTTTCTGTTGGGCACATACCCAACAAGTAGAATTGCTGGATTCTGGAGCATATTGTTGAAGAGTTTTCCAGCATTTTTGTATGTTGTTGTTGTTGTTATTTTACTCAACCAGCAAAGCATGAAAGTTTAGGTGTGTCCAACCCATGGCCTGTGGGCCACGCATGGCCACAGATGGCTATGAATGAAGTCCAACACGACATCATTAACTTATTATAATTAAACGTTGTGAAGGCTTTTGTGATTCTTTTTGTAACTTGGTGTGTGGTTCTCAAGTGTGAACTTTATAGATGACAGTGTAATTCAGAAAAACCCAAGCGTTAGCACCCCTACAAATGATTTCCAGCCTTCTGTTAGCACTTACTGTTACCTGCTCAGCTTTAGTCTTTCTGTTAGCTGTGTAGGAATAGCTCCCTTGCCTTGATTTGCATTCCCTGGGCTAGAAGTGCTGAACACTTTTGTATGTCAACTGACCATTTGCATGCCTTGGGCTGAAAGGGCAGAACACCTTGGTGTGTAAGCTGACCACATGCATGTCTTCTGATGCTTAGTGTCTGTTTGGTTTCTTGATAACTAAAAAATTGAGCTATTTACACTGTTCTTATTGACTTGTAAGATCTATTATGTGCTGTAGAGCCAGTGACTCGGGGTCTATGTTTTGAAAGTTCTCTTTATCTGTCTCTTGCCCTCCTACTCTTCTGACAAATAAAAGTTCTTAATTTGACTGAAGTTCTGTACATCAAACTTTAATTGTGGGGTTATTGATTTTGTGTGTGTGTGTGTGTGTGTGTGTCTGTCTGTTTGTCTGTCCTAGTCTAAAGGAAATGAAACCATTTTCCGTTTTGTTTTGGAAGTTTTCATGCTTTTATTCTCTTGTTCTATTAGGACCCACTTTAAATGGATTTCTGTACTTGGATGTGGAGAAGGGGACAATCAGTCAACACAATGCCATTGTATTGGAAAAGATTTTTCCTCTATTGAGAGGCAGACCACTGTTGTAAATTTGATTACTTTGTGTAGTAGTAGGCTGCTTGTTTGTTTCTGCAGCCCCAAAATAATCACACAGAAACCATATTATTTACAATACTGTTTGGAAACAGCTTAAGCTTATTTCTGGCTAGCTCATATCTTAAATTAACCCATCTTGATTAATCTGTGTATCACCACGAGGCTGTGGCTTACCAAGTAAAGTTCCGGCATCTGTCCCTGGTGGGGCTACATGGCTTTGCACTTACTCTGCCTTCTTTCTCCCAGCATTCAGTTTAGTTTTCCCTGCCTAGCTCTACTCTTTTGCCTCATCACAGGCCTAGACATTTTCTTTATTAACCAATGGTTTATTCAAAGCATACAGAGGGGAATCCCATATCAACTTTGTGTATGTATGAGAGAGACTTGCTATGTATGTGCGCCTGTGTGTGTGTGTGCACCTGTGTGTGTGTGTGTGTTGTGAAATGCCTCCACAGGCTCATGCATTTGAACACTTAGTTGCCAGAAATAGGCACTATTTTGGAAGGTTGTGGAACCTTTAGTAGCCTCACTGGAGAAGTGACTCACTGTGGAGGGAGCAAGACTTGAAGCCCAACCCTATTTCCCATCTGCATTCTGCTTATTGATGGCAGATATAATGTGGCCAAGTGCTTCAAGCTCCAGCCACCAGCCTTCCTGGTATGGTGGACTATATCTCTTAAATTGTGAACACAAACTGACCCACCTGTTCTGAAACTGATTCTTCTCAGTGACATGATAGTTCATGTGTGATAGTATGTGTGTCTGTGTGTCTGAGTATGAGTATGCATGGTGTGCATATGTGCATATGTATGAGTGTGTGTGTCTGAAAGAGTATGAATGTATGTATGCATGTGTAAAAGTATGTGTACCTGAGAGGGTATAAATGTGTATGTATGTGTGTATATATGAGTGTGTATGTGTACATATGTATATATATGCACAAATATATGTACATATTGCATTTATGTATGTGCATGTATATATGCTTGTATGTTCATGTGTGCATATAGTTTCTGGGATCCCAGGGCTTGCCCATCTGTTCCTGAACCCAGGCCCATCAACTTAGTCATCACGACCCCTAATAATTTCCATCTCAGGTAATAGGACCCCATTTCTGTCCTCATCTTCAGGCCCTGGTATTCTTTGACTCTTTGCATTTCCACATGTAATTTAGAACCTGTCAATCAAGTTCCATGAAACATGCTGTAATGTGAAACAGATCAATTTGGAGAGAAAAATATATACATTTTCCCTTTGTTTTTGCAGAGCTGGGGACTGCTGTGGGACAGTGGTTTTACCCTGTAAATATTTGTTCCTTGTACTTGCTTAATAAGATGATGGTTGGCCAGTAGCCAGGCAGGAAGTATAGGCAGGGCGACCAGGCAGGAAGTAGAAGCGTGGCAATGAGAACAAGAGAATTCTGGGAGGAGGAAAGAGTCAGTCTGCAGTCATCACCTAGATGCAGAGGACTCAAGATGTGACTGCCTTGTTGAAAAAGGTACCAAGCCACGTGGCTAACACAGACAAGAATAATGGGTTAATGAAAGATGTAAGAATTAATCAATAAGAAGCCTGAGTTACTAGACCAACCAGTTTATAATTAATGTAGGCCTCTGTGTGTTTTCTTTGTGACTGAACGACTGCAGGACCAGGTGGGACAGAAACCTCGGTCAACGGGGGACCAAGCTAACCCCTCAACCCCTAAGCTTTGATACGTTTATAGCTTTAATTCCTTCCCATCCCTGAATGGGGACTGGCCTCCATTGCTCAGGTCCTCAGTTTCCCTCAGCAGCGCTCTGTGGCACTGAGCCAAGTACTTCCATACATTTTTGTAGTGACTTTTTTCTAAAGTGGTTGGTACCATTTAATTGGTATTTAAAAGACTTCTCAAATATTTGTTGCTGCTATTTAGAAAACCAATTAGGTTTTGCTTGTTGCCTTTGGCCTTTACTCAGTAATCTCATAGAATTCAAACGTCTCCCTTTCTACACACACAATCGTATCTACTGAATGATGGCAGTTGTGTTTCTAGGCAGTTGTGTTGCATGTGTCTCTTTCTCTAGCCCAGCTCACTGGCTGGAATTCTTGGATGTGCAACAGACCGGGGCATCCTCTGGGCATCCAGTAACTGTCAAGGCCCTGAAATGCTTCTTAGTGATTCTTGGACAATCTTTCTTTTCTTGGCCTCTGCCAAAATTGTCAAGCCCATTCACACTAAAGCCATCCAAGAGCTCCTCTGAGTTAATAATGAAACTACAGGCCGTGGCGTGAATGGGGGAGGTGGGAGGCATCTGTGGAGTGTGGCTTGGGTGTCGAGATACTCTCCCCATCTCTCCACACTGCATCAAATGTTTTTATTGCCTTCTTCATAAATGCTCAGAGCATATTTTGCTGAATTTTCCCCAGGAACTATTATGTATACATGTGTATGTATATGTATATGATGTATATGTATGCATATATGTATATATATATTCTATTTATATCCTTAAATTTTTCACTTTTATTTAATTTTAGTTAGTATAAAGAAAAGGAATTGCTTTTTGTTGTTTTTTGAGACAGGATCTCACTAGGTAGCCTTGGATGTCTTGGAACTCTTTCTGGGGACCAGTCTGGCCTTGAACTCACAGAGATTTGCCTGTCTCTGCCATCAGAGTGCTTAAAGGCATACACACTCCTCAAGCAAGAGTTCTTTATCAGTTTTGTATGAAACAACTATGCTACAGTTGTGAAATCTAGTATTTTCCCTGATTGTTCCTTTTTTTTTTTTTTTAATATTTTGGTTTTTCAAGACAGGGTTTCTCAGTGTACCCTTAGCTGTCCTGGAACTCACTCTGTAGACCAGGCTGGCCTCGAACTCACAGATATCCACCTGCTTCTGCCTCCAGAGTTCTGGAATTAAAGGTGTGCACCACCACTGCCCAAATGAATGTTCTTTTTTTTTTTTAAAGTTGTTTTAGAATTATTTATCTTATTTTAGGTGCATGAGAATTTGTCTGCATTATGTGTGTGCACATGTTACTGCCTGGTGCCCATGGAGGCTAGATGAGGACATCAGATCTCCTGAAACTGGAGTTATGGATGGTTGTGAACCACCATGTGGGTGCTGGGAACCACTGAGCCATCTCTAGCGGTTGTGGGGAGCCAGTTAAACCATCCACACATCACGGCAACTCTGCGGCATCAAACCCTGCAGCCCAGAACACACGCGTGGGCTTGGTGAAATGCTGCTGCCTGTGTACATTCCTGAGTTTGGAGGGAAGCCTCTGATGCGTCCGGGTTAATCATAGGCCCTTTCCCTTGGAATCCCTTGAAGCCGGCTTCTTCAGATTCCTCGAGTTCCTCTCTGTATTTACTTTGTAAATGGCTTGATTTTGTGATCATACATGAGCACTAAAAAAAAAGTTGCTGTCATTTCTTTGATCTCAGTGAGACGGACTGTTAGTTCTGTTTTATGAAGAACAACATACTTATCTTTATTCATTCGGCCTCATGGAACGTGCCGGGTACCTGGCCCTGGCCAAGTGTTGATTGGGTAAAATATTGTTCAAAGGGTAACCATTTTAACTGTGATTAAGGCTGCTTTTTTAAATCAATTTTTCCTTCCCTATGCTCTTGATATCAGCTAGGAAACTGCTTACGGGCTGGAAGATGATCTATATTTGTTGCCTGAATTTTTCATAATTTTGTATTTTACACTTAAATCTGTGATCTTTTTGGTGAGTTAATTTTTGAGGGCAAAGATGTGAACCTAAGATCAAAGTCAGACCTTTAACAATTTACATGTACTTTTTTATGTTGTGTTTACGTGTGTACATGTGTGTGCGCATACACATATCATAGCATGCATATGTGTGAAGTCAGAAGACACCTTTTGTGAGTTAGTTCTCTGGCCCACGGGTGTCCAGTCCTGCAGCTTCCTCTGTGTGCAGCATCCTTCTGCGGAGGAACGTTTACGGACTCTTTAGTTATCAGCGGGGCTTGATGGTTTGGTGGCCCCCCGCTCTGACTCTGGCCGTCAATCTGTGTCGCACGTTGACTCTGCACTTTATTCTTCACCATGGTTTTACCCGGGATAGGATCCAGTTTCTGCCCTTCCATATGCCCTACGAAATGAAGCTGTCTGACTCCCTAAACCTGCACAGAGTGCCGAAGAGATAGCTTAGTGATTAAGAGCCCTTGTTTTCCCAGAGGACACGGGCTTGATTCCAGGCACACATGCTGGCTCACAACCACTTGCAGTTCCAGCCCTGTATTAACCCTTTACATATTTTGTTAAGTTTAGGTGCAAGTATCTTACCCGTTGGGTAAATGGTACTCTATTTGTGACTTAGATTTTCACGTATATAAATGCACCCAGGCTTTGCGTGCATTTGGTAGGAATTTTCTGGCCATGTTTAAGTTTAGCTTTTTATAAATTCATTTTGGTTTCCTATAAAGACAATAATTTTCCAATAATTTTTCTTTTTTTTTCTTGATCATGGCCTTCTAGAACACCCTGAATTGTGTTGGGTAACAGTGTTACATCCCCAATCTTACCACCTTTTAAAATTTTTTATTTGATTAGTTTATTTTTGAGACAGATGTGTCTATGCACCTAAGCCTGGCTTGGAATTCATGATTCTCCTCCTGGAATTCACTCAACTCACTTTTCAAAGCCATTAATTCTTATCTTGGCTGTGTCTGTTCTACTTTTGTGCTCAGTCTTGTATCATTTCACCTTCCTGTACTAATATGCTGTCAACTTGAGTTTATATGTATTCCTCTTCTCAGCTTGCTCACCAGTGCCACCTCTCTTGGGTATCTTTATCAGAATTATTTGAAGGCCACATGGTATAAGTTGGATATATCCCACCCCCCCAAAGGCTTGGGTGTCAAGGCTTGGTCCCCAGGGCAATTCTGGAGGGAGGGGGAAGTGACTGTCTTAGGAGGGCTAAAGGACCACTTTGATGGCATTATTGAGAGGTGTTGGGAAGTAGAAGGTGGGGCCTAACTGTAGACCATTTACTGTGGGCGAGCCTTTGAAGAATCCATCTCACCCTCTCTTTCTCCTCCCCAGTCCTTCCTAGCTACTCCAAGGGAGCAGCTTCCTCCCACAATGTCCTGATTCATTGTGCACGGGCCCAGAAGCTACAGAGCCCAGCGCCCATGGACTGAAACCTCCAAAGACATGAGCGGCGACAGATCTTCTCTTCTGTCATGCTGTTTACCTCGGGTTTCTTGTCACACTGACAAAAACTTAAGATGCTACATCCGATGGCTTTAATATCTGCGGTTCCCACAGGCCTCTTTCCTTCGCTCATTTCATTTCCTCTTGATGTGTCTCTCAGGTCGACTGGAAATATTTGACTCAGTGCCAGACCTTGTGGATGACAATGTGTCAGAGCTCTGGCTGGGGCTGCACTGTTTCCAGCCCCTTTTCGGAAGTTTACAGTAGCAGCAGATGGTTTTCATGCAGGGAAGGGCTGCCTTTACCCAAACCTGGTGTCTGCTACCTGAAGACCTGACTTGTGGCTCCCTCTGTAGTCCTTGGTGTCTTCTTCAGGCTTTCCCTGAAGCTTTCCTTAGTGCACCCCAAACTCCAATTTTATCCGCCCTTCCATTGCTGTCTCCCTGTTTCCTTCCTTTCTTCTTTCTCCTGTGCAGTATCCACATGTGTGCATGCTCATATAGCCAGAGGGATGAGCGGCTTCCTCAAATGCTCATTTATTTTTACTTATTCTTTTTCAAGATTTGTTTTCATTTTGAATACTTACTCATTTTGTTTTGCTTGCATGTATGCATATACATGTACTCTGTGCAGTGCAATGACAGCAAGAAAGTAACAGAAACCCATAGACTGCTTATTGACGGCCTTGAGCCACCATGGGGGTGCTGGGATTCAGGTCCTCTGCAAGAGCAGTCAGTGCTTTTAACCAACCACAGAGCAATCTCTCTTCTTCTTCTTCTTCTTCTTCTTCTTCTTCTTCTTCTTCTTCTTCTTCTTCTTCTTCTCCTTCTCCTTCTCCTTCTCCTTCTCCTTCTCCTTCTCCTTCTCCTC